>NC_057798.1:148919052-149030862 GCF_018294505.1 Triticum aestivum
AGCCCTTTCTGTGATGTCGCCCCGACGTCCGACTGTGGCATTTCTTTTAAAGCCCTTTATGTGGTGTCGCTAAGACGCCCGACTGTGGTATTTCTTTTAAAGCCCTTTCTGTGATGTCGCCCCGACGTCCGACTGTGGCATTTCTATTAAAAGCCCTTTATGTGGTGTCGCTAAGACGCCCGACTGTGGCATCATTTCCTTATATTTATTTGTTCACTTTTCGAGGCGTCGCTTCAGACACCCGATCGGTCTTCATTTATGTTTTGTGGGATTTCAGGCGGACTACCGTTGTTTCCCTTTTACTTACCTCGTTATGCTAATTTTTTGAATGTACATTGGTGAATTAATCATGACGCATTCATGCATGCATTTGTTATATCTTACGTCCGAACTGTCTTGCGAGTACTTTCAAAGTACTCACTGGCTTGTTAATTTGGCCAGATGCTGACGAAGGCGATCTCATGGATGAAGAATTTGATAGCGAGTTCGACGCCTAGAGGAGTCCCAGTCAGTCTCGTACGACCCTGGATTTGGTCACTGTATTATATCCGCTTCCGCTACCAAATAAATTCATCGAGCCTCACCTCGATGCTCGATGACTGTTTTAGAGACTTGTATCTCTCTCCCCGCTGTGTTTCTCCACCACCGCCCTATCCTCGAGTTAGTAGTATGCCTCCACACCACTGTGTCATGTCCGCCATTATGTTTATTTATTGGCGTGCTTGTAATAATTTGGTTGAGCAACCGTAGTTCGACCCTGTAATATATTTTATGCTACTGGCTTATTGTATCAAGAATTTGTCTACCAGTGAGGAGGATTTCTCTCATATTGGACTCAAAAGATTGGTTTCTCAATAAATATTTTTATTGGAAAACCGGTCGTGACAGCATCCCCAAGCTTAATTCCTGCTCGACCTCGAGTAGGTAAATGATAAAAACAGAATTTTTGATGTGGAATGCTACCTAGCATATTTATCAATGTAATTTTCTTTATTGTGGCATGAATGTTCAGATCCGACAGATTCAAGACAAAATTTTAATATTGACATAAAAATAATAATACTTTAAGCATACGAACAAAGCAATCATGTCTACTCAAAATAACATGGCCAAAGAAAGTTCATCCCTACAAATTTATATAGATTGGCTATGCTCCATCTTCGTCACACAAAATGTTCAAATCATGCACAACCCCGGTTTCAGCCAAGCAATTGTTTCATACTTTAGTATTCTCAAACTTTTTCAATTTTCACTCAATACATGAGCATGAGCCATGGACATAGCACTATAGGTGGAATAGAGTGGTGGTTGTGGAGAAGACAAAAAGGAGGAAGATGGCCTCACATCAACTAGGCATATTAATGGGCTATGGAGATGCCCATCAATAGATATCAATGTGAGTGAGTAGGGATTGCCATGCAATGGATGCACTAGAGCTATAAATGTATGAAAGCTCAAAAAAAGAAACTAAGTGAGTGTGCATCCAACTTGCTTGCTCACGAAGACCTAGGGCATTTTGAGGAAGCCCGTCATTGGAATATACAAGCCAAGTTCTATAACGAAAATTCCCACTAGTATATGAAAGAGACAAAATAAGAGACTCTCTATCATGAAGATCATGGTGCTACTTTGAAGCACAAGTGTGGAACAAGGATAGTAGCATTGTCCCTTCTCTCTTTTTTTGTTTGGCTTCTTTGGCCTCTTTTTTTTCATTGGCTTCTTTAGCCTTTTTTTATTTCCTCACACGGGACAATGCTCTAATAATGATGATCATCACACTTCTATTTATTTACATCTCAAGGATTACAACTCGATACTTAGAACAAAATAGGACTCTATATGAATGCCTCTGGCGGTGTACCGGGATGTGCAATGAATCAGGAGTGACATGTATGAAAAATTAATGAATGGTGGCTTTGCTACAAATACAATGTCAACTACATAATCATGCAAGGCAATATGACAATGATGGAGCGTGTCATAATAAACGGAACGGTGGAAAGTTGCATGGAAATATATCTTGGAATGGCTATGGAAATGCCATAATAGGTAGGTATGGTGGATGTTTTGAGGAAAGTAAATGGTGGGTTTATGGTACCGGCGAAAGTTGCACGGTACTAGAGAGACTAGCAATGGTAGAAGGGTGAGAGTGCGTATAATCCATGGACTCAACATTAGTCATAAAGAACTCACATACTTATTGCAAAAATCTACAAGTCATCAAAAACCAAGAACTACGCGCATGCTCCTAGGGGAAGGGTTGGTAGGAGTTAACCATCGCGCGATCCCGACCTCCACACATAAGGAAGACAATCAAAGCAACACCTCATGCTTCAAATTTGTTACACAACGATTACCATACGTGCATGCTACGGGACTTGCAAACCTCAACACAAGTATTTCTAAAATTCACAATTACTCTACTAGCATGACTCTAATAACTCTCAAAACAATCATCAAGGATCAAACTTCTCATAGTGTTCAACGCACTTTATATGAAAGCTTTTATTATACCCATCTTGGATGCCCATCATATTAGGACTAGTTTTATAGCCAAAGCAAATTACCATGCTGTTTTAAAAGACTCTCAAAATAATATAAGTGAAGCATGAGAGATCAATAATTTCTATAAAATAAAACCACCACCGTGCTCTCAAAAGATATAAGTGAAGCACTAGAGCAATATTGTCTGGCTCAAAAGATATAAGTGAAGCACATAGAGTATTCTAATAAATTCTGATTCATGTGTGTCTCTCTGATACGTCTCCAAAGTATCTATAATTTTTGATTGTTCCATGCTATTATATTACCTGTTTTGGATGTTTAGTGGACTTTACTAAGCACTTTTATATTATTTTGGGACTAACCTATTAACCAGAGGCCCAGTCCAAATTGCTGCTTTTTGCCTATTTCATTGTTTCGCAGAAAAGGAATATCAAACAGAGTCCAAACGGAATGAAACCTTCGGGAGAGTTATTTTTGGAACAAACGCAATCCAGGAGACTTGGCGTGGAAGTCAAGAAAGAAACAAAGCGTCCACGAGGCAGGGAGGCACGCCTAGGGGGTAGGCACGCCCCCACCCTCGTGGGCCCCCCGTGGCTCCCCTGACCAACTTCCTTCTATACCCTGAAAACATCCAGGAGCACCACGAAACCCTATTTCCACCACCGCAACCTTCTGTACCCGTGAGATCCCATCTTGGGGCCTTTTCCAGCGCTCCGCCGGAGGGGGAACCGGTCACGGAGGGCTTCTACATCAACACCTTATCCTCTCCGATGAAGTGTGAGTAGTTTACCACAGACCTTCGGGTCCATAGTTATTAGCTAGATGGCTTCTTTCTCTTTGATTCTCAATACAAAGTTCTCCTCGATATTCTTGGAGATCTATTCGATGTAATTCTTTTTGTGGTGTGTCTGTCGAGATCCGATGAATTGTGGGTTTATGATCAAGATTATCTATGAAAAATATTTCAATCTCCACTGAATTCTTTTATGTATGATTTGTTATCTCTGCAAGTCTCTTCAAATTATCAGTTTGGTTTTGCCTACTAGATTGATATTTCTTACAATGGGAGAAGTCCTTAGCTTTGGGTTCAATCTTGCGGTGTCCTTTCCCAGTGACAGCAGGGGCAGCAAGGCATGTATTGTATTGTTGTCATCGAGGATAAAAAGATGGGGTTTATATCATATTGCTTGAGTTTGTCCCTCTACATCATGTCATCTTGCCTAATGTGTTACTCTGTTCTTATGAACTTAATACTCTAGATGCATGCTGGATAGTGGTCGATGTGTGGAGTAATAGTAGTAGGTGCAGAATCGTTTTGATCTACTTGTCGCGGACGTGATGCCTATATACATGATCATGCCTAGATATTCTCATAATTATGCACTTCTCTATCAATTGCTCGACAGTAATTTGTTCACCCACCATAATACTTATGCTATCTTGAGAGAAGCCACTAGTGAAACCTATGCCCCCCGGGTCTATTTTCCATCATATAAGTTTCCGATCTATTTTATTTTGCAATCTTTACTTTCCAATCCATATCATAAAGATACCAAAAATATTTATCTTATTATCTCTATCAGATCTCACTTTTGCAAGTGGTCGTGAAGGGATTGACAACCCCTTTATCGTGTTGATTGCAAGGTTCTTATTTGTTTGTGTTGGTATGAGGGATTTGCGTGTAGCCTCTTACCGGATTGATACCTTGGTTCTCAAAAACTGAGGGTAATACTTACGCTACTTTGTTGCATCATCCTTTCCTCTTCAAGGGAAAACCAACGCATGCTCAAGAGGTAGCACTCTCCCAAAAGGTGTGTACAGCAAGTATGATTGTGGTAAACTAAAAAGAAAAGACTCAAATCATACAAGACGCTCCAAGCAAAACACATATCATGTGGTGAATAAAAATATAGCCTCAAGTAAAGTTACCGGTAGATGAAGACAAAAGAGGGGATGCCTTCCGGGGCATCCCCAAGCTTAGGATTCTGGTTGTCCATGAATTTTACCTTGGGGTGCCTTGGGCATCCCCAAGCTTATGCTCTTGCCACTCCTTATTCCAAAATCCATCAAATCTTTACCCAAAAACTTGAAAACTTCACAACACAAAATTTTAACAGAAAATCTCATGAGCTCCGTTAGTATAAGAAAATAAACCACCACTTTAAGGTAATGTAGTGAACTCATTATTTATTTATATTGGTGTGAAACTTACTGTATTCCAACTTATCTATGGTTCATATCCCCGATACTACTCATAGATTCATCAAAATAAGCAAGCAACACACGAAAAATAGAATCTGTCAAAAACAGAACAGTCTGTAGAAATATGTAACTTTCAAATACTTCTGTTACTCTAAAAATTCTAAAATAAACTGGTGGACGTGAGGAATTTGTCTATTAATCATCTGCAAAAAGAATCAACCTAAAATCACTCTCTAGTAAAACATGACAGCTATTCTCGTGAGCGCAAAAGTTTCTGTTTTTACAGCAAATCGCAAATACTTCACCCAAGTCTTCCCAAAGGTTCTACTTGGCACAAACACTAATTAAAACATAAAACCACATCTAAACTAAAGCTATATGAATTATTTATTACTAAACAGGATCACAAAGCAAAGAACAAAAATAAAATTGGGTTTCCTCCCAACAAGCGCTATCATTTAACGCCCCTAGCTAGGCATAAAAACACGAATAGATCTAGGTATTGTCATCTTTGGTATGCAATCCATAAGTGGCTCTCGTAATAGATTCATAAGGCAATTTAGTTTTCTTCCTAGGAAAGTTCTCCATGCCTTTCCTTAACGGAAATTGGAATCTAATATTTCCTTCTTTCATATCAATAATTGCACCAATCGTTCTAAGGACAGGTCTACCAAGAATAATAGGACATGTAGGATTGCAATATATATCAAGAACAATAAAACTACGGGCACATAATTCCTATTTGCAACAATAAGAACATCATTAATCCTTCCCATAGGTTTCTTAATGGTGGAATCTGCAAGATGCAAATTTAAAGAACAATCATCAATTTCACGAAAACGTAGCACATCACACAAAGTTTTTGGAATCGTGGAAACACTAGCACCCAAATCACACAAAGCATAACACTCATAATCTTTAATCTTAATTTTAATAGTAGGTTCCCACTCATCATAAATTTTTCTAGGAATAGAAACTTCTAGTTCAAGCTTTTCTTCATAGGATTGCATCAAAGCATCAACGATATATTTCGTAAAAGCTTTATTTTGTTTATAAGCATGAGGAGAATTTAACACGGATTGCAACAAGGAAATACAATCTATTAAAGAAAAATTATCATAATTAAATTCCTTGAAATCCAAAATAGTGGGTTCATTGCTATTTAGAGTTTTGACCTCTTGAATCCCACTTTTATCATATTTTTGTATCTAGATCTAAAAACTATGAATCATTGGGACGCTTTTTAACTAAAGTTGACTCATCTCAAGTCCCATATTTATCAAGATTCATATTGGAAAACAAAGATTTAATAGGAGTCCCATCAATCACTTTTAGATCTTCATCATTATTATCATGAAAACTAGAAGAACACGCTTTCACAAAGCAATCTTATTAGCACGCATCCTAGCGGTTCTTTCTTTGCACTCATCAATGGAAATTCTCATGGATTTGAGAGACTCATTGATATCATGCTCAGGTGGAATATATCTAAGTTTCAAAGAATCAACATCAAGAGAAATTCTATCCACATTCCTAGCCAACTCATCAATCTTAAGCATTTTTTCTTCAATCAAAGCATTGAAAATATTTTGCGAACTCATAAATTCTTTAACACTATTCTCAAAATCAGAGGGCATCTTATTAATATTTCCATAAGAGTTGTTGTCGTAATTACCATAATTATTAGAGGAATTACTAGGAAACGTCCTATAATTAAAATTTCCTCTATACGCGTTGTTACCAAAATTGTTCCTACCAACAAAATTCACAGCCATAGATTCATTATTGTTATCAATCAAAGTGGACAAAGGCATATCATTAGGATTAGAAGAAACACTTTTATTAGCAAACAATTTCATAAGTTCATCCATCTTTCCACTCAAAACATTAACCTCTTCAATTGCATGAACTTTTTTACTAGTGGATCTTTTGGTGTGCCATTGAGAATAATTAACCATAATATTATCTAAAAGCTTAGTAGCTTCTCCTAAAGTGATTTCCATAAAAGTGCCTCCCGCGGACGAATCTAAAAGATTTCTAGAAGCAAAACTCAATCCGACATAAAGAAATTTGTATAATCATCCACAAATTCAAACCATGTGTAGGGAAATTACGTATCATTAATTTCATCCTCTCCCAAGGTTGTGAAATGTGCTCATGATCAACTTGCATAAAATTCATAATATCGTTCCTAAGGGAGATGATCTTAGTGGAAGGAAAATACTTAGAGATAAGAGCATCTTTGCACTTATTCCATGAATCAATACTATTTTTAGGCAAAGAAGAGAACCATGTTTTAGCACGATCTCTAAGCAAAAACGGAAATAGCTTGAATTTAACAATATCATTATCCACATCTTTCTTATTTTGCATATCACACAAATCAACGAAGTTGTTTAGATGGGTTGCGGCATCTTCACTAGGAAGGCCAGAAAATTGATCTTTCATAACAAGATTCAACAAAGCGGTATTAATTTCACAAGATTCAACATCGGTTGTAGGAGCAATCGAAGTGGTAATAAAATCATTGTTGTTGGTATTGGAAAAGTCACACAACTTAGTATTATCTTGAGCTGTCGTGACAAGCAATCAATCCAACACACAAGCACACAAGAAGCAAGCGAAAAGAGACGAACGGAAGAGGGGCGAAGAAAAGGAAAAGGTTTTCAAAAATCATTTTAGAAGTGGGGGAGAGAACGAGAGGCGAATGGCAAATAATGTAATGCGATGGAGAAAAGTTTATGATGGGTACTTGGTATGTCTTGACTTGGCGTAGATCTCCCCGGCAACAGCACCAGAAATCCTTCTTGCTACCTCTTGAGCTTGCGTTGGTTTTTCCCTTGAAGAGGAAAGGGTGATGCAGCATAGTAGCGTAAGTATTTCCCTCAGTTTTGAGAACCAAGGTATCAATCCAGTAGGACACAACGCACAAGTCACCTAGTACCTGTACAAATAATAAAGAACCTTGCAACCAACGCGATAAAGAGGTTGTCAATCCCTTCACAGTAACTTGCAAAAGTGAGATCTAATAAAGATAGTAAAGTAAATATTTTTGGTATTTTTGTTGTATAGATGGGAAGTAAAGATTGCAAAATAGTAAACGAGATGCGATATATGGAAAAGAGATGCAATATAATAGGAAAGAGACCCGGGAGCCATAGGTTTCACTAGTGGCTTCTCTCAAGATAGCATGTATTACGGTGGGTGAACAAATTACTGCCGAGCAATTGATAGAAAAGCGCATAATCATGAATGCATCTAAGGCAATGATCATGAATATAGGCATCATGTCCGTGTCAAGTAGACTGAAACAATTCTGCATCTACTACTATTACTCCACACATCGACCTCTATCCAGCATGCATCTAGAGTATTAAGTTCATAAGAATGGAGTAATGCATTAAGCAAGATGACATGATGTAGAGGGATAAACTCAAGCAATATGATATAAACCCCATTTTTTATCTTTGATGGCAACAATACAATACGTGCCTTGGTGCCCTACTGTCACTGGGAAAGGACACTGCAAGATTGAACCCAAAGCTAAGCACTTCTCCCATTGCAAGAAAGATCAATATAGTAGGCTAAACTAAACAGTTAATTAGAAGAGACTTGCAAAGATATCAAATTAGGCATATAAGAATTAAGAGAAGAACCAAATAATATTCATAGATAATCTTGTTCATAAATCCACAATTCATCGGATCTCGGCAAACACACCACAAAATAATTACATCGAATAGATCTCCAAGAACATCGAGGAGAACTTTGTATTGAGAATCAAAGAGAGAGAAGAAGCCATCTAGCTAATAACTAGGACCCGAAGGTCTGTGGTAAACTACTCATGCTTCATGGGAGAAGCAATGGTGCTGATGTAGAAGCCCTCGATGATCGATTCCCCCTCCGGCAGATCATCGAAAAAGGCCCCAAGATGGGATCTCACGGGTACAGAAGGTTGCGGTGGAAAAGTGGTTTCGTGGCTCCCCTTGATGTTTCTAGGTTATAAGAGTATATATAGGTGTCAGAGTAATGGGCCACGGGTAGGCTAACCCGAGCCCAGAACCTTTCAAAACATCGGGGCAGACTGCGCCCCTCAAGACCCCACGATGAAGAGCCGCCTCCTGGGAGTCGGCAGCAACTGTCCCTCACGGCTGAGTCCCAGGGACGGCTTCGAGATAAGCCGACTCTTGGCTGACGACTTCAAGATAAGACGACTATGGGAGTCGGCCCGCGACTCCAACCATCTCCTGCCTTCGCCACGATGGACGGGGCGGGGTACGGTCACTGCGTGGCCGTCTCTACCCTGCCTACGGGGGGCTGGCATGGCTACAGTGCACTGTATCGCTAGAGATCTCCATCGTGGCGCGGCACTGTTGCCATGCTTGCCCTGACCTCAGCCTCAGTGGGTGGCGCACTGTGCCCACAACGGCCACATGTACGGCCCGGAGACGGCGGGACCCGCCCGTCAGCGGGAGAACAGAAGACGGCGAGAGCGCCCTGAAGACGGACCCGTGGGAGTCGGCCGCCCGAAGTCGTTCGGCCCCTCCCACGGGCCCCGCACGCCATTAACCAGACAAGACGGGGAATGGCGACAGTGATCGTCCGCCAGATGGCGGCACTGTTGCCATGACCCCATGACCAAAGCCAGCGTCATCAAAAGCACTGCTACAGTACCAGGCCTGTTGGCAGGGCCCGCCAGTCGGCGGGCCCCAGCAGTCGGCGGAGAAGACGGTGGCCTGACAGATAGACGGCTGGGACCCGCGCCCAGCCGGATTACCATTGTATCCCTGGGGGCAGGCCTATATAAGCCCCCCGAGGCACCCATGCAAGGGGGATAACTTATCTACTATTAGACCCGATCATATAGGAAGGAAGGAGCTAGCCTTGCCCTCTCCTACCTCCAAAAAACAGCTCTAGGAGCAACCTTGTATTCACTTGGCCATAGTGATCATGCGGAGACCCCGCAGAGCAGCAGTAGGGGTGTTATCTCCTCGGAGAGCCCTGAAGCTGGGTAAGATTCACCGGCGTGCATGTCTTCACCTCATCCCGCTTCCAGGCACCGGCAACGTTCTACTCGCTCCCACCATGATAAGCCATCCTTTGGCATATGTCGTACCCAACCCCCGACATTTGGCGCCCACCGTGGGGCGAGGTGCACCGCGTCCGGAGACCTACTCTGGACAGGAACCCTTTTCCTCCCTGGCGAGCGCAGCTAGCCCGACACGCCAGATGGAGTTTGCGCCGACGCGCTGCACGGCGCCGAGATCGCCTGCGCAGCCAGCTGCCTCGCCGAACTTGTCGACGAGGTTCACCTCTCCGACGAGCCTGCACCAGATCAAGCTAAACCCGGCTGACAGACTGAAGACCGCCTTTATCACGCCATTTGGTGCCTTCTGCTACCTGACCATGACGTTCGGCTTGAGGAATGCCGGCGCCACCTTTCAGCGTTGCATGCAGAAGTGCCTCCTCAAGCAACTCGGCAAAAATGCCCACGTCTACGTGGATGATGTGGTGGTGAAGACGGAAAAGTGCGGAACACTGTTGGAAGACCTCAAGGACACCTTTGAGAATCTCCGCCGATTCCAGATCAAGCTCAACCCTAAGAAGTGCGTCTTCGGAGTACCAGCCGGCCAACTCCTTGGCTTCCTGGTCTCTGAACGCGGCATAGAGTGCAACCCCGTGAAGATCAAGGCCATCGAGAGGATGGAAGTACCCAAACGACTGCTAGATGTGCAAAAGTTCACCGGCTGTTTGGCATCCATCAGCCGATTCATAAGTCGGCTAGGCGAGAAGGCTCTCCCCTTATATCAGCTCATGAAGAAGACGACCTTTTTTGAGTGGACTCCCAAGGCGGACAAAGCTTTTCTCCAACTGAAGAAAATGTTGACTACGCCCCCTGTGCTCGCGGCCCCGACTCCCAATGAGCCCATGCTCCTGTACATTGCCACCACCAGCCGGGTAGTCAGCACAGTCATTGTAGTCGAACGCAAGGAGGAAGGCAAGGCGCTACCTGTCCAGAGACCGGTATATTACCTGAGCGAAGTACTGTCGACCTCCAAGCAGAACTACCCCCACTACCAGAAGATGTGCTACGGCGTGCACTTTGCCGCCAAGAAATTGAAGCCTTACTTCCAGGAGCATCCAATCACGGTGGTCTGCACAGCCCCACTTGCCGAGATCATTGGAAGCCGAGATGCTTCTGGCCGAGTGGCCAAATGGGCCATCGATCTGGCTCCCTATACCATCTACTACCAGCCCCGCACCGCCATCAAGTCGTAGGCACTGGCCGACTTCCTCGTCGACTGGGTCGAGACCCAGTACCTGCCGCCAGCGCTCGACTCAACCCATTGGCGCATGCATTTCGACGGCTCCAAGATGCGCACCGGCTTGGGAGCCGGCGTTGTCCTCACTTCCCCCAAAGGCGACAAGCTCAGATATGCGCTGCAGATCCATTTTGCCACCTCCAACAACGTCGCTGAGTACGAGGCGCTCATTCACGGGCTCCGGCTTGCCAAAGAACTCGGCATTCGTCGGATCCTGTGTTTCGGCGACTCCGACTTGGTGGTCCAGCAATCATCTGGCGACTGGGATGCCAAGGATGCAAACATGGCGAGCTACCGCTTCCATGTGCAGCAACTCAGCGGATATTTTGAGGGGTGCGAGTTCCTTCATGTGCCAAGAAATGACAATGACCAAGCAGACGCTCTGGCATGAATCGGCTCCACCCGCCAAGCGATACCATCTGGCGTCGCCCTTCGGCGCCTCCTCAAGCCGTCTATCAAGCCTTCACCAGAATCAGACTCCATCTTTGTGCCGGCTCCACCCGAAGAAGTCGGATCCGACTCCAAGAGCGCTCCAGTCGAAGCCGGCCCGGGGACTTCAGAACCCGGCCCGGTGACTGCGGCGACCAAACTGATGACTCCAGAACTCGGCCTGGGGACTGCTCCAGAACTCGGCCCGGGGACTTGATCAATCTAGCAAGTGGCTGCGGACTCCAACCCGCCGCCTCCCAGCCCAGCTGCCCTCGTCCAAGTTGCAGTACTGGTAGTCAAAGAAATAGCAGCACCCTCATGGGCACAGCCCATCCTCAAGTTCTTGGTGAGCAAAGAACTGCCAATTGATGAAACCTTGGCTCGACAAGTACAACGCCAAGCGGCAGCCTACACCATAGTCAACAGAGAGCTGGTCAGGCGCAGCGTCACTGGTGTTTACCAGCGTTGCGTCGAGCCAGAGAAAGGCCAAGCAATTATCAAAGACATCCATGAAGGCGAGTGCGGCCACCATGCGGCTTCAAGAGCACTCGTCGCCAAAGCCTTCCGGCACGGTTTCTTCTGGCCAACTGCCCTAGAAGAGGCCAAAGAATTGGTTCAAATGTGCAAAGGGTGCCAGTTGTTCCGCTCCAAGCCACATCAGCCGGCTTCCGCACTCAAGACTATTCCCATCGCCTGGCCCTTTGCGGTTTGGGGCCTGGACATGGTGGGACCATTCAAAATAGCACGAGGCGGCCTAACTCACTTACTTGTCGCGGTGGACAAGTTCACCAAGTGGATAGAAGTAAAGCCCATCAAGAAGTTGAATGGTCCGACTATAGTGACTTTCATCGCCGACATCACGACTCGGTACGGCATACCGCACAGCATCATCACTGACAACGGCACAAATTTCGCCAAAGGTGCCTTGGCCCGTTTCTGCGTGACTCAGGGCATCCGATTGGACTTAGCGTCCGTTGCCCATCCGCAGTCAAACGACTAGGTAGAGCGAGCAAACGGCCTCATCCTGTCTGGCATCAAGCCTCAACTGGTCAAACCACTGGAGCATTCGGCCGGCTGCTGGCTTGACGAGTTGCCAGTCGTCCTCTGGAGTCTGCGCACGACTCCAAACAAGTTAACCGGCTTCACACCCTTCTTCCTCATCTATGCTGCTGAAGTCGTCATCCCGACGGACATAGAGTTCGACTCTCCGCGAGTCACCATGTACACCAAGGAAGAAGTAGAAGAAGCACGTCAAGACGGTGTCGATCTGCTGGAAGAGGGCAGGCTGTTGGCACTCAGCCGGTCCAGCATCTACCTGCAGAGCCTGCGCCGATACTACAACAGGAAGGTCAGGCCGAGATCTTTCCAAGAGGGCGACCTTGTGCTCCGGCTGATCCAGCGAACAGCCGGCCGGCACAAGCTGTCGGCGCCTTGGGAAGGCCCCTTCATCATCAGCAAAGTGTTAGGAAACGACTCCTACTACCTGATCGACGCTCAGAAGCCCCGAGCACGCAAGAGGGACGACTTCGGCAAAGAGACGGAACGCCCATGGAACGCAAATATCCTCCGAAGATTTTACAGTTGATGCAGTATGTATCACGCTACCCTTTGTATTAAAAGTACCAAGACTTCGGGCCCCCCGAGACGAGCTCGGGGACTGCCCTTTTTGTTATCTGTATGATAAGAATTATGCCTTCGAGTTTACTACTCTTTGTCATGCTGCTTGGCACCGGGCTCGACTAAGTTAGCCCGGGGACTCGCCGCCTCGCGCTATGAAATGCTTCCTACAGTCGGACAAGTAATGTGCGGCGCCTAAGTCGTCTCCTGTCAGAAGCCGCAGCTCGCAGAGCGACTGTTTGGTAGGCAGGAGTAAGGAAGAACGGGCGCCCACACGAAAAATGGCTAAGGACTCAAAGCACAAACATAGCCTAAGACGGCTTCTAGCCTCTCTCAGGCAAAGCCGACTCATGAGTAGTCGGCTTGCCGCTTTCTTCTAGCTTAAGCAAAGCCGACTCGTAAGTAGTCGGCTTGCCGCTTTCTATCCGACTTGTTAAAAGACTCTAAAATGGCCAAGTACTTGCCTTTCCAAAGTAGCCAAGCGTTTGATCCAGTGGCAGTCCACAGAGCGGTTGTCCGACTGGCAAGGCGGCAACTAAGGGAAGACGGCAAAGGAAAAAGCCAAAAGAGCAATGAGCAAGGAAAGATAGAATTCGGATAAATATTTACATAACATAGGCCCTTGGCCGAATCTTCAAGTAGAAGTTCAAAATACACCCCGCGGGTGGAATTGTTTGAATTAACCAAGTTCTTCAAAGACTACTAAGACAGATAAAATGGAGGCAAGACAACAGCCTACGAGGCGGCATCCGGATTCGGAGGGTCGGAGGAGACGGCGGTGTCAGGTGCCTGGGTGGCCGGCTGGGCAGTCTCGGCTTGATCGTCTCCGGCGGCAGCCGCCTTCTCCGGACGCTGCTCGTTGCTGGAGGCGTGATCGAGCTGAGGCTGGTCGCCTGTTCCGTCTTCTGGTGCCTCCGTCTCGCCTCTGTCCTCCGCCTCGCCTTCCTCCCCGGCGCTGGAAGCAATCACCTCCGCTGAGTCCTCGTCGTAATCTGGGTTCATCCCGAACCACTCCGGCGGCGCCTCCCTGCCGTCTTCAGCCCAATCAGGGACGAAAACGCTGGTGTCCATGTAGTCGGCGATCGCCACTGCATGCGCGACAAGGGCGTCTTCGACGGCTATCAGCTCCGCCTGGGCCTCTGACCGGAACGCGGCCAGCCGGTCCAGGTCCATCCCTGGATACCACGCCTTGACGAATTCCAAGGCCCGGCGTGCTCCAGCCCGGGCCGAGGAACCCTTCCAAGCCTCAAGACGACTAGCTGCGACCTCCAGCCAGTCGGCAGTCCGACTGGCAGTGCGCAGAACGGGCATGTCTGGCCACAGGGCGGCAATGGCCTGGGCACCGACACGTTGAAGCCAGCGCAGCATCCGATGGGCCGGCCGCAGACGGGCCTCGATGCTCAGAAGCTACTCGTCAAGGGTTCGGGGGGCGTTGGCGGCAATCTCCGCACCATCTGCCCTCCGCGCCTCGCGATCTGCCTCGATGGCTTGAGTGGCCGCCTGCGAGTGGCCAGGGAAGAAGTCCGCCAAGACAAAAAAGAAGCAAGTCAGAATCAGGAGTCGGCCCGACCCACAGTCGGCAGCTCAAAGGAAATCAAGAAACTCACTATCGACGATGTCCTCGATCTCATGGAAGCCGGAAGTTAGCTGCGCCTCCTTGTCGGTCCAGGAGGAGCGCTCGCTCTCGAACTCGGCCAGGAGCGCAGGTTCTTTCTTCTCTGCCTCCTCCTGCGCCTTCTTGAGCAGCTCCTTTTGCTCCGCCAGCTGCGCGGCCACCAGATCACGCTCCACGGCGAGTTTGCCGCACTCCTCCCCCTTGGCGCACAAGGCGGTGTTGGCCTCGCCCAGCTGCTGCTGAAGAGTGGCGTTGGCCTCTGAAGAATAAAAAAGAAAGACGTTAAGTTGTCAACAAAGAAAGTCGCTGAGAAGATCCGGCCCGACTGCTCAGCAGTCGGCCTGAATCTCGGGGACTACAGTCCGCGGGTGCGCCAGCGCGCCCCCGCGAAGAAGAAAGAAGACTCACTTTGGCTCTCTAACAAGTCGGCAGTCCGCTTGCCCAGCTCCTCAACATTGCGGTTGAAGGCAGTGACACGGAGGTTGTGGTACTCCTGCAATAAGAATTTTAGACTAAGATAAGTATCGAAACTCGCCAGAAGGAGTTCCGAGCCGCCTGCTCAGCAGCTGGCCCGAAACTCGAGGACTACACCCAGTGGGTGCGCTGGCGTGTCCCCCACAGAGAAGAACAAAGAAAAGCAAAGTCAAAAATGAAGCGTACCCGGACGGCTACTCGCGACGCCAGATGCGCCTTGGTGCAGCTCTGGATGGCGTCGCCCTCGGCCCGCAACTTCACCTGAATGTCCAGAAGCGCCTGGTTCAGCGGGCCCGTGCCGCCTCCTCTCACCCACCCAACGGGCGCGGCGCTCGTCGCCTCGGCATCTGGCATGGCCGAGCTGGCGGTGCCGGTCTCCAAGGGCCGTGGCGCTGAGGTCGCCTTCTCAAGACGGCGACGCGCTGGCGAGGCGACTTGAAGGAGCAGCTTCGCCATAGACTCGTCCTCAGTCGGCGGCACCGGCGGGCCTGCCGGCTGTTTACCTTGCACACTCCCAGACGGCGGTGGAGGCAGCGGTGGCGGCACGATCGTGTCCGACATGGAGGCCTCACCGCTCTCCCTCTCCATGACGGGGTTCTCGCCATCGGCTTCCCCAGTCTGCCCCGTGAACTCCGGGGGCGGCTGCACGAAGTTCAGGGGGATGACGAGCAATGCCGACTGGAGGAGTGCGGCCTCCTCAGCTCGGTGCCTTGCTGCCACGGTGGCTTCGGCCTCGTCCAGCTTCCTCTGGGCGGAGGCAGCCGCCTTCTCGGCCTCCGCCTTCTCTAGACGAGCGGCTTCGTCCTCGTCGCGCTTCTCCCGCGCGTTCCGCTCCATCGCCTCCCGAAGGTCGGCGGCAGGATCAATCCACCGAGTACTGGCGGAAGTCTCCACCGATCCCATGAAGGAGGCGGCGGCGACCCTCTCGAAGATGAGGGGAGCCCTGAGGAGAAGAAAGCATGTAAAAGATTTGGACAAAAATCCACCAAGAGCAAAACAAGTCAATAGCGGAGGCACTTACGCGGAGACCAGTGGCGGCTTCTTCATTTCCTTGCGGAAGCGGTTGGCCTTCACGATCGCCTCCTCCCTCTGGGTCGCGGCGACCGCCCCCTTGAGCTTCTTCGGCCGGCCGCCAAGAAAGCTCGGCCCGGCCTGGCGCCTCTTCGCGCCGCCTTGACCACCCAAGCCGGCAGTGGAACTCGCGCTCGGCTGGCCGGCCCTTGATTGGTGGCGTGGGACGACTTCCCCCTCGGCGTCGTCATCAGGCCAGTCGGCAAAAGTGGCTGACGGCCTTAAGCCTCCTCCGCCTCCTTCGGCGTCGGCCTCCATCGCCGCCACCCCCAAGTCAGGGTCGTCGACGTCGCTCTCCGCCCGATCAGAGACGAACTGGCGGGTCGAGCCCGCGATGCCGGCCGAAGGATGGATGAGGGGGTTCTGACTCAAGAAAAACCAAAAAGATTAGAAGTCGGATTCGGCTGCAAAGAAGACAAAAGAAGAAGAAAGACGACTTATGACAGGCGGGGGGTTGGCGTGTGAGTACGACTCTTTGCCGAATTGCCAAGTCGCCGCGAGGTTGCAGTTTGAAATATAGTTCACCATGTCCGCCACCTCCGTGTGGGGCATGTCCTTGGAGCAGAGCCGACTTGGATCCCAGTGGTCGCTCATCTGACAGATCAGATGAGGTCGTCCTTGGAGCGGGAGGACTCGGTGCGCCACGAAGGCAGCCAGCATGTCGGACCTGGTCAAGCCTTCCAACTGCGTCAGAACTCGGAGTCGCGCGACGGCGGCGGCACCAGCAGGAGTCAGCGCCTTTACTCGATGAGACCAGTTGGGGAACCTCCCAGCCGGTGCGCCGGCTTCAAAAGGCGGCAGATTGACCCAGTCGCCGTCTGGGGCGACGTTCTTCATGTAGAAGTACGACCGCTGCCACATTTTCACCGACTTGATCAGCGGAATGGCGGGAAAAGGGTTGTCGGCCGTCGATCTCCGCATCGCGATGAAGGTGCCGCACTAGGCCGGCACGCCGGTGACGTGCGTGCCGAGCTTGGACTGGAAGAATTCCCCCCACAGCTCGATGGTGGGGAGAACGCCAAGGAAGCCTTCGCACAGGGTGGCGAAGGCAGCCAGCAGCACCACCGTGTTCGGGGTGAGGTGGTGCGGCTGGAGCCCGTGGAACTCCAAGAAGGAGCGGAAGAAGCCGCTCACCAGCAGCCCCAAGCCGCGCATAAGGTGCAAGCGGAACACGACCCGCTCGCCCTCCTCCGGCGCCGGCACTATTTCCCTCTCCGGCACGGCATGGGCTCGCACAAGGCCCGCGTCGGGGAGGCGGCGCGTCCTGCGGAGAAACTCGATGTGGTCGTCGTCCACATCGGAGCCGTCCCATATGCCGGAGCGCACGGCGGGAGGTGCGGCGGCGGAGGAAGAACTCATCGTCGCAAGCGTGGCGTAGCTCGGTGCGATGGCAGCAAGAGGAAGAAGAAGCGAGAAGGAAGCAAGGGGAGTAGGGGAGATGGGGCGCGCGTGCTTCGCCGCTCCCTTCCTCCCGCCTACTTATGGGCTCATGAGCTGAGAAGCCGATGGGGCGGGGGTGGGATTAACTGCGCCCCGGCCCCCGCGCCCCCCACGATTTACCACACGCAGTAACTGTGTGCAGTTACGGCATGGGAAACCCAACTGTCCGCACGGCCGCAACAAATCCGCTCACGTGCCGAGGCACGATAGTGGCGGGCCCCGCCTAAGGTCCTGTCCCGTCGCGCGCGTGGGTGGGCAGACTGACCCTGCCATGTGGCGCCACACGACGGACCCACAATGGGCGGCTGCCCGGAAGCTTATCGGGCACGCTGCCAGGGACCCCGCCGCAACGTTCAAACTCTTTAAGAGGCAAGACGGCTTTCTGCGAGTCCGACTCCGGCTAGTCGGCCTGGAGGAAGACGGCGAGCGAGGCCGAGGTTCCACCCCTAAAGAGATGAAACTGTTGAGGCTCCCCGACGCGTCTCCCGTGGCGCCTCACCAGCTTCGGGGACTACCGTCGGAGTAATGGGCCACGGGTAGGCTAACCCGAGCCCCAGAACCTTTCAAAACATCAGGGCAGACTGCGCCCCTCAAGACCCCACGATGAAGAGCCGCCTCCTGGGAGTCGGCAGCAACTGTCCCTCACGGCCGAGTCCCAGGGACGGCTTCAAGTTAAGCCGACTCTTGGCTGACGACTTCAACATAAGACGACTATGGGAGTCGGCCCGCGACTCCAACCATCTCCTGCCTTCACCATGATGGACGAGGCGGGGTACGGTCACTGCATGGCCGTCTCTACCCTGCCTATGAGGGGCTGGCATGGCTACAGTGCGCCGTATCGCTGGAGATCTCCATCATGGCGCGGCACTGTTGCCATGCCTGCCCTAACCTCAGCCTCAGTGAGCGGCACACTGTGCCCATGATGGCCACCTGTACGGCCCAGCGACGGGGGGACCCGCCCGTCAGCGGGAGAACAGAAGACGGCGAGAGCTCCCCGAAGACGGACCCGTGGGAGTCGGCCCCCCGGAGTCGGTCGGCCCCTCCCACAGGCCCCGCACGCCATTAACCAGACGGCGGCACTGTTGCCACGACCCCATGACCAAAGCCAGCGCCATCAGAAGCACTGCTACAGTACCAGGCCTGTTGATGGGGCCCGCCAGTCGGCGGAGAAGACGGCGGCCTAAGAGACAGACGGCTGGGACCCGCGCCCAGCCGGATTACCATTGTATCCCTGGGGGGGCAGGCCTATATAAGCCCCCCGGGGCACCCATGCAAGGGGGATAGCTTCTCTAGTATTAGACCCGATCATATAGGAAGGAAGGAGCTAGCCTTGCTCTCTCCTACCTCCAGAAAACAGCTCTAGGAGCAACCTTGTATTCACTTGGCCATAGTGATCATGTGGAGACCCCGCAGAGCAGCAGTAGGGGTGTTATCTCCTCGGAGTGCCCTGAAGCTGGGTAAGATTCGCCGGTGTCCATGTCTTCGCCTCATCCCGCTTCCAGGCACCGGCGATGTTCTACTCGCTCCCACCATGATAAGCCATCCTTTGGCCTATGTCGTATCCAACCCCCGACAATAGGCGAAAGAAGTACGTCGGTGCAGCTACGAGGGGCCCACAAGGGTGGGGGCATGCCTACCCCCTTGGGCAAGCCCCCCTACCTTGTGGCCTCCTTGTGGAGTTCTAGACTTCAACTCCAAGTCTTCTGGATTTCTTTCGGTCCAAGAAAGATCATCGCGAAGGTTTCATTCCGTTTGGACTCTGTTTGGTATTCCTTTTCTGCAAAACTCTAAAATGGGCAAAAAAATAGAAACTGGCACTGGGCCTCCGGTTAATAGGTTAGTCCCAAAATAATATAAAAGAGCATATTAAATCCCATTAAACATCCAAAACAGATAATATAGTAGCATGGAACAATCATAAATTATAGATACGTTGGAGACGTATCAAGGCGCGCAGCAAGGTCCTGCTACGTTCAGGTTGATGCAGCGGCCGAGGTTGAGGCAGGTCACGAGGTTGACGGCGGCGGAGCTCGGGCGCGTGCGGAGTTGTGGAGAAGAGGATGAAGACGAGGAGGCAAGGGGGAAATGTAAAAGGACCCATATCCCTGTTTATAAGGTAGTGGATGGATGGCATGCGCGGGAACCGAGGAGGCTGAAAAATGGTTATGTGACAACACAGGTTCCTAGATTCTCGGGAATTTCATTAAAAGTGAAGATATATTGAGATTTGGACCTCATTGATATTAATGCGAGATGACGTCACGGCAGGTTAACACAATTCTGAGAGCTGACGTCATGGCGGGTTATAAGATTCCATAAGGACTAACAATGAAGGATTTTTTCTAAGTCAAATGTTGAAGATTGATATGAAAAAGTTCACATCAACATGGGTCCTAATGTTGGGGATATAACTATTGGGTATGACCCACCCAGGAGGGGCCGGGTCATACCACTGACGGTTCATAATGAGAAGACCCAAGAAGATGTTGAAGAAGGCAGTTCATGAAGCAAGCTTACTGAAGGCCCAAGACCCGGAGGAGACTTGAGGCCCACAGGCATAAACCGCCAAATGTTTAACTTGTATGTTAAGGAAAGTTTAGTTCTGTCACTGAGCCGGACACCTTGTGTATGAGCCGGCCGGGACTATGTAAGTCGCCGGGCATCAGCCTGTGTGTATAAAGGGGTAACCCGGCGGTGGGTTAAGGCAAGAAACAACAAGTCGGGAACTAGGTCAAGCATATTCGCTCCCTGGTAATCGAAACCTAAGCAATACAACCTAAAGTAGGAGTAGGCCTTTACCTTCTTGCGAGGGGCCGAACCTAGGTAAAATTCTTTGTATCCCTTGTCCCGTTTTAACCCCTTCAAGCTAACTACGTTGCGATGGTTCCACACCTAAGTCCTCATGCTAGGGCATCTACTGTGACAATTCCACGGTAGTGTTGGTCACATGGCGATGTGAACTATAGGTGTTAATCACATGGCGATGTGAACTATGGGTGTTATTCACATGGCGATGTGAACTAGATTATTGACTCTAGTGCAAGTGGGAGACTGAAGGAAATATGCCCTAGAGGCAATAATAAAGTTGTTATTTTATATTTTATTATTCATGGTAAAGGTTTATTATTCATGCTAGAATTGTACTGATCATAAACCTAAATACATGTGTGAATACATAAAAAACAACATGTCCCTAGTGAGCCTCTACTAGACTAGCTCGTTGATCAAAGATGGTTAAAGTTTCCTAACCATGGACATGAGTTGTCATTTGATAACAGGATCACGAGAATGATGTGATGGACAAGACCCATCCGTTAGCTTAGCATAATGATCATTCAGTTTTATTGCTATTACTTTCTTCCTGTCAAATACATATTCCTTCAACTATGAGATTATGCAACCCCCGGATACCGGAGGAATACCTTGTGTGCTATCAAACGTCACAACATAACTGGGTGATTATAAAGATGCTCTATCGGTATCTCCGAAGGTGTTTGTTGAGTTGGCATAGATCAAGATTAGGATTTGTCACTCCGAGTATCACAGAGGTATCTATGGGCCATCTTGGTAATACACATCATAAGCTTGCAAGCAAACGACTAAGGAGTTGGTCACGAGGTGATGTATTATGGAATGAGTAAATAGACTTTCTTGTAAGGAGATTGAACTAGGTATGAAGATATCGACGATCGAATCTCGGGCAAGTAACATACCGATAGACAAAGGGAATTATGTATGTTCTCATAACGGTTCAACCGATAAAGATCTTCGTAGAATATGTAGGAGCCAATATGGGCATATAGGTTCTGCTATTAGTTATTGACCGGAGAGGTGTCTCGGTCATGTCTACATAGTTCTTGAACCCGTAGGGTCTGCACGCTTAACGTTCGATGATGATATAGTATTATATGAGTTATGTGATTTGGTGACTGAATGTTGTTTGGAGTCCCGGATGAGATCACTGACATGACGAGGAGTCTCAAAATCATCGATAGGTAAAGATTGATATAAAGGACGATGGTATTCGAACACCGGAAGTGTTCTGGAGGGTACCAGGTACATATCGGGTCGCTAGAATGGGTTCCGGGCACCCCCCGACAAAAGATATGGGCCTTATGGGCCAAGAGGGGAAATGCACCAGCCACAAGGGGTTTGTATGCCCCCCCCCCCCCCGTCTGGGCTGGCCTAAGGAGGGGAAGGAAAGGGGAGAAGGGAAAGGAAGGTGTGGATTAGGATTCCCACTTCCTTCCCTCCCCCCCCTCTTTCCTTCTCCCTCAGTTATATATGGCAGGGGGTGCCAGTTGGGGAGGACCCCAAGTAGGATTCGGCCTACTTGGGGAGCCTCCTGGCAGCCTCCCCTCTCCCTCCCACCTATATATATGTGGGGGGGGGGGGCTAGCACACACCAGACAATTGCCTAGCCGTGTGCGCCCCCCCTCCACTGTTTACACCCCCGGTCATATTTTCGTAGTGCTTAGGTGAAGCCCTGCGGAGATAACTTCACCACCACCGTCACCATGCCGTCATGCTTCGGGAACTCATCTACTACCTCATCGTATTGCTGGATCAAGAAGGCGAAGGACGTCACCGAGCTGAACATGTGCAGAACGCGGAGGTGTTGTACGTTCGGTACTTGATCGGTTGGAGCGCTAAGAAGTTCGACTACATCAACCGCGTTGTTAAACACTTCCACTTACGGTCTACGAGGGTATGTAGACACACTCTACCCCCTCGTTGCTATGCATCTCCATTGATAGATCATTGCGTGTGCGTAGAATTTTATTTTCCATGCAACATTCCCCAACAATCTTTCTTTAATATGAAGTACTCATCATAGGCCCACACACCAAGGCAATCAAACACAGTTCAGCTCATCCGGAATCGCCAACAGAATAAATGACTCAAATATCGCATTGGGGACAAACTAGTCGTCCATTAGCATCATATGCCACTGTGCCTTCTTACGATTCAACACTCAAGGCCCTTTGACAGATCCCTTGAAATTGAGAACATGCCCATTGATGACCCACAATTACAGGGAATCAATCATAGTCCTTTCGATAAGTAAGAGTGTTGAACCCAACGAGGAGCAGAAGGAAATGGCAAGTGTTTTTCAGCAAGGTAATTTCTGCAAGCACTGCAACAGTCGGTAACAGGTAGTTTGATGGCAAGATAAGTTGTTACGAGCAAGTAACGGTAATGGTAAATAATGTGCAGCAAGGTAGCCCAATCCTATTGTGGCAAAGGACAGGCCAAAATGGCCTCTTATAATAAGCAAAGCATTCTTGAGGGTACACGGGAATTTAATCATATCACTTTCGTCATGTTGGC
The DNA here is from genome assembly GCF_018294505.1 of Triticum aestivum. Lineage (NCBI taxonomy): Eukaryota > Viridiplantae > Streptophyta > Magnoliopsida > Poales > Poaceae > Triticum > Triticum aestivum. The sequence goes on from NC_057798.1 coordinate 148,942,060, forward strand.
TTGATTCGTGTTAGCTACTTTGATAATTTGATATGTGGGTGGATCGGTTCTTAGGTGTTGTTCTTACTTGAACAAACCTCCTACTTATGATTAACTTGAAGGAAATATGCCCTAGAGGCAATAATCAAGTTATTATTTATATCCTTATTTCATGATAAATGTTTATTATTCATGCTAGAATTGTATTAACCGAAAACTTAGTACATGTGTGAATACATAGACAAAACAAAGTGTCCCTAGTATACCTCTACTTGACTAGCTCGATAATCAAAGATGGTTATGATTCCTAACCATAGACATGTGTTGTCATTTGATAAACAGGATCACATCATTAGGAGAATGATGTGATGGACATGACCCATCCATTAGATTAGCATCATGATCGTTACAGTTTCATTGCTACTGCTTTCTTCATGACTTATACATGTTCCTCTGACTATGAGATTATGCAACTCCCGAATACCAGAGGAACACTTTTTGTGCTATCAAATGTCACAACGTAAATGGGTGATTATAAAGATGCTCTACAGGTGTCTCTGAAGGTGTTTGTTGGGTTGGCATAGATCGAGATTAGGATTTGTCACTCCTTGTTTCGGAGAGGTATCTTTGGGCCCTCTTGGTAATACTCATCATTATAAGCCTTGCAAGAAATGTGACTAATGTGTTAGTTGCAGGATGAAGTATTACGGAACAAGTAAAGAGACTTGCCATTAACGAGATTGAACGATTAAAAAGACTTGCCGGTAACATACTGATGACAAAGGGAACAAACGTATGTTGTTATGCGGTTTGACCGCTAAAGATCTTCATAGAATATGTAGGAGCCAATATGAGCATCCAGGTTCCGCTATTGGTTATTGACCGGAGATGTGTCTCGGTTATGTCTACATAGTTCTCGAACCAGTAGGGTCCGCACGCTTAATGTTCGATGACGATATGTATTATGAGTTATGTGTTTTGATGATCGGAGTTTGTCCAGAGTCCTGGATGAGATCACGGACGTGACGAGGAGTCTCAAAATGGTCGAGACATAAAGAATGATATATTGGACCATGTTATTCGGACACTGGAAGTGTTCCGGGAAATTTCGGGTAAAACCGGAGTGTTGGAGGGGTTACCGGAACCCCCAGGGGAACTAATGGGCCACCATGGGCCTTAGTGGAGAGAGAGGAGGGCCGCGGGAGGGGTGCCCCCCTCCTTGAGTCCGAATTGGGCACGGGAAGGGGGGCGACGCCCCCCCCCCTTTCCTACTCCCTCTCCCTCTCCTTCCTTCCCCCTCTCTTCCTTGTGATGGAATCCTACTAGGACTAGTAGTCCTAGTAGGACTCCCTCTCCTTGGGCGTGCCCCTAGGGTCGGCTGGCCTCCCCCTTGCTCCTTTATATACGGGGGCAGGGGTCACCCTAGAACCCACAAGTTTCTCTTAACCATGTGCGGTGCCCCCCTCCACAGTTACACACCTCGATCATACCATCGTAGTGCTTAGGCGAAGCCCTGCACCAGTAACATCATCATCACTATCGCCACGCCCTCGTGCTGACGAAACTCACCCTTGTCCTCAACTGGATCAAGAGCACGTGGGATGTCATCGAGCTGAACGTGTGCTGAACATGGAGGTGTCGTACGTTCGGTACTTGGTCGGTTGGATTGCGAAGAAGTTTGACTGCATCAACCGCGTTATTGAAACGCTTCCGCTTTCGGTCTACAAGGGTACGTGGACACACTCTCCCCACTCATTGCTATGCATTACCTAGATAGATCTTGCGTCATCATAGGAATTTTTTTGAAATTACCACGTTCCCCAACAGTGGCATCAGAGTCAGGTCTATGCGTAGATATTATATGCACGAGTAGAACACAAAGAGTTGTGGGCAATAATAGTCATACTGCTTACCACCAGCATCTTACTTTGATTCAGAAGTATTGTTGGATGAAGCGGCTCGGACCGACATTACATGACCGCGTTCATGAGACTGGTTCTATTGACATGCTTTTGCACATAGCTGGCTGGCGGGTGTCTGTTTCTCCAACTTTAGTTGAATCGAGTTTGACTATGGTCAGTCCTTGTTGAAGATTATAACATCACACTTGACAAAAATCGTTGTGTTTTTTATGCATAGGTAAGAACGGTTCTTGCTAGAAGCCCGAAGCAGCCACGTAAAAGTTGCAACAACAAAGTAGAGGACATCTAACTTGTTTTTGCAGGGCTTGCTGTGATGTGATATGGTCAAGACATGATGTGATATAATTTGTTGTATGAGATGATCATGTTTTGTAACAGAGTTATCGGCAACTGGCAGGAGCCATATGGTTGTTGCTTTATTGTATGGAATGCAATTGTCATGTAATTGTTTTACTTTATCACTAAGCGGTAGCGATAGTTGTAGGAGCAATAGTTGGCGAGAGGACAACGATCCTACGATGGAGATCAAGGTGTCACGCCGGTGACAATGGAGATCATGACGATGCTTCGGCAATGGAGATCATGAGCACAAGATGATGATGGCCATATCATGTCACATATTTTGATTGCATGTGATGTTTATCTTTTATGCATCTTATTTTGCTTAGTACAGCGGTAGCATTATAAGATGACCCCTTACTAAATTCCAAGGTATAAGTGTTCTCCCTGAGTATGCACCGTTGCTACAGTTCATCGTGCCAAGACACCACGTTATGATCGGGTGTGATAAGCTCTACGTTCACATAAAACGGGTGCAAGCCAGTTTAGCACACGCAAAATACTCGGGTTAAACTTGACGAACCTAGCATATGCATATATGGCCTCAGAACACTGAGACCGAAAGTTCGAACATGAATCATATAGTAGATATGATCAACATAGTGATGTTCACCATTGAAAGCTACTCCATCTCACGTGATGATCGGACATGGTTTAGTTGATTTGGATAACATGATCATCTAGATGACTAGAGGGATGTCTATCTAAGTGTGAGTTTTTAAGTAATATGATTAATTGAACTTTAATTTATCATGAACTTAATCTTGATAGTTATCTTGCATATCTATGTTATTGTAGATCAATGGCCCGTGCTACTGTTCCTTTGAATTTTAATGCATTCCTAGAGAAAGCCAAGTTGAAAGATGATGGCAGCAATTACCCGGACTGGGTCCGTAACTTTAGGATTATCATCATTGTTGAACGGAAGAATTACGTCCTGGAAGCACCGTTGGGTGCCAGGCCTACTGCAGATGCTACTGATGACGTTAAGAACATCTGGCAGAGCAAAGCTGATGACTACTCGATAGTTAAGTGTGCCATGCTTTACGGCTTAGAATCGGGACTTCAAAGATGTTTTGAACGTCATGGAGCCTATGAGATGTTCCAAGAATTGAAGTTAATATTTCAAGCAAATGCCCGAGTTGAGATATATGAAGTTTCCAACAAGTTCTATAGCTGAAAAATGGAGGAGAATAGTTCTGCCAGTGAACACATACTCAGAATGTCTGGGTACCATAGCCACTTGACTCAGTTGTGAGTTAATCCTCCTGATGATAGTGTCATTAAAAGAGTTCTTCAATCACTGCCACCAAGCTATAAAGGGTTCATGATGAACTATAATATGCAAGGGATGAACAAGACTATTCCCGAGCTCTTCACAATGCTAAAAGCTGTGGAGGTAGAAATCAAGAAGGAGCATCAAGTGTTGATGGTCAACAAGACCACTTGTCGTGGAATTGTCACATCAGATGTCCTAGTGAAAGGACTTAGTCATGGAGCTATCGCAACTAGGAATCTTAAAGGGGTTAATTGGGACAAAGGACACGGGGTTTATACTGGTTCAGCCCCTCGCCTATGGTCCAGTTTTGAGTGGGATTTCTTATGTCTCGATAACCAGGGAGCGAATCCGCTTGAAATCTGATCTTACTTGTCCTGAACTGCCACTGGGTCGTCCCTTTATATACAGAGGTCGACACCCAGTGGCTCATAGAGTCCCGGACGGCTCTTTAACAGTGTTTGTCTCGGTCTGTCTCTATTCCTGCCTTACAATACAAGTTACATACACATGGCGGTTTATCTCTACAGGCCTTAAGTCGCCTTTGGTATTTGGGCCCTTAACTAAACCGCCATCTTTCAGCGTCATCTTGGGCTTTAAGAATCATTATAGGTATAACCCAGCCCCTCCTGGGCGGGTCATACCTAATAGTTATATCCCCAACATTAGGCCCCAAATTGATTTGAACTGGTTCATGTCAATCTTCAACACTTAGAAAAAATCTTCTCCTCTTCATTTGTACGAAAGTTTTATAACCCTCCATGATGTCATCCTCTAGAACAGTGGTAACCTGCCATGACGTCATATGTCCTTAATTCACACTTTGTCCAATGTATCTCAACGGATCCTTATCTTAATGACCATCCCGAGAATTGAGGCGTCCTAATATCTATATAACCATATTTTCGGCCTCCTCGTTTTTCGCACCCACTTATAAGTCTTCCCTTATAGATAGGCACGACCAGGTCTTTCCTCATTCTCCTCTTTCCAGCATCTTCTTCCTCTCGCAACCCCTCTGCTGCTCGAGCTCCGCCACTGCCGCAGAGCACCTCGTCTTCCTCAACCTCGACCACTGCATCAACCTGAGTCGATCCAGAGAACGGCGGCGACCCTCCGCAGTAGATCAGCAGCTGTAAGTCTTCGCCTTCCCGCACCTCAGATCCACATTAGGGTTTGCAAGTTTCTCTGTGTTCTTTGTAGTTCATCATGGTCGCTTCGTAGTTCCTCCACCGCAACCTCCTTTGATCCAAAAATAATATGGAACTCATGCGGTAGTTGTTTTGCTTCCACTTTTGATACTAGCGGATCCCCTTTTCTTGTAAAGAGACTGCATTAGAACTCACGAACTCATCTGTACTAGTTTTTAGGTCTATATTATTTCCTTTTCCTAAACAGCATTTGATCCAAAATAATAGCTGCAACCTGTGAAACTTGTTTGTACAACACTTAACCAAAAACTGCATTTTGTTAGATCCATCTGGCGGCTCAAACTACCGTCTTAAATTACCATGCTCAATAGACATCATCCAACTTTACCATGGCGGCTTAAATAACATGTACTGCTCATGGAGGTTTACATAACCGGACTAGTTAGTCATATACCATTAGGCCCCTTCATAAGCCGCCATTTTGAATATGTACTGTAACACATTCTCTCCGGCTTAAATTTGAACCGGAAATTTTACTCTTTGCTAGGCTTCCTTCACAATGCCTCCCAAACAGCCCACTTCATGCACTTGGGTCAAATCCATCATCACTGATAGCACACTCAAGGACTTTGTGAAGACTGGCTATCTACCAAAGAAGGAAGTTATGTCATATCGCGCTCCTAACCCAACAGAGGAAAAGCCTCAGCCCAAAGAAGGGGAAGTTGTCGTTTTTACTGATCACATGATCCGGGGCTTTTCACCACCCGGCTCAACGTTCTTCAGAGACGTCTTGCACTTTTTTGACCTCCATCCCCAAGACATCAGACCCAATTCCGTGTCTAATATTTGCAACTTTCAAGTGTTCAGTGAGGTATATCTTGGAGAGGATCCTAATTTGCTACTCTTCAGAGAGTTGTTTTACTTGAACCGCCAGAATGAATGTGCCAATGGACCTAGCTTGGAGCTTGGCAGGGTCTCAATCCAACGACGAAGGGACGTCATTTTTCCTTATGAAAATCCACCAAGTCACCCCAAAGATTGGAACCACACATGGTTCTATTGCCAAGACACTTCTCCGGCTGATGAGAACCCTCTGCCCGGCTTTCGCGCCCTACGCCTTGATTCTAATCATCCACTTCCCGACAAGGTGACAGTCGTTGAACGCCAGACGCTCGCCCCCACCCTTGCCAAAATCAAAGCACTGCTGGGAAATGGCTTAGATGGCATTGACCTGGTCCCGTGCTGGGTCGCATGGCGGGTCATCCTGTTGAGCCGCCGCTCCGGGTTGATGTGCACTTACATAGGCGAAAAGAATGACCCTCTGTGGCATAGCCCTGACAATTTACCTGATGATGTCATTAATGATATGACAAAGACACTCTTGAAAGCCTAGCAGATTGTGGTAAGGTGGACTTAAGCCCTTTCTGCAAGGCTAACCCGGCTCCAACGGTAAGCCGCCACACTGAGTAAATTAACTTCATCCTTGATGTTTTGTCTATAATCTAACGTTTGCTGATTTTCACAGGCTGATGATAAGTTTTGGAAGACAAAGTATGATCATGAAGCTGCGAAGAGAGCCAGGAAGGCCAAGAGAGCCTCCAGGAAACCTGCCGCAAAGAAAAGAGGGAAGAAGTCTAGTGCTTCTGAACTGCTTCAACTGGAGGACTCTTCTGAGTCAGAGGTAGCCCTTGACTCTCTTGGCTCATTTTTTAATCACCTTATTGATAATGATTATGATCATGATGACACGGGAATGAGTCATGGGGTAGATGAAGAGGTAACTATTATTTCCTCCGACTCAGAGCCTTTGCCAAGACAAAAAATCCGAAGAGTAACCCGAAAAGTAAGATTTTCACATCCCTTAGCTTATCAAGATCCTCAATTTCTTTTGAAGCAACAGATTCATGAGAGCCGGAGGCAGACCCGGACCAGCAAAGACGTGGAATTCTCCTCCGGCTTACCAAACACATCAAGGAAGCACCGGAACGACGTCCCCTCCAACTTAAATCCCTTATATCCTTTGGCGGGTCTCACTCGTCAACCACTCAACTCTTCTGACTCGAATTATCAGGAAACTTCACATTCGTCCGGCGACACAATCCAGTCCAACCTGCCGGCTTTTAAGACCGCTCTAGGGTAATGATGATTTACTTATCCTGTATTCAGTTCAATTCTTTAGACTTGTACTAACCTTTTTGATCTTATGTAGTGGAAAAGCAAAACCCAGCAAGAGGGCGAAGAAGAACAAGCCAGTCGAAGGACCAACTGTCAACGAGCCGGAACTCCAGACGGTCGCGTCTGATGTCTTTATTCCCGAGCCGCCGCTTGAACTGGCACATGACACGTCAGCATCGACTGCTGACCAGCCTGTCGAGCAAACCGCCGACGGCTCTGAAAATCCTGAAGTCCCTAGCCCGGCCAAGGCAGACAACCCTCAAGATGCTGACGTGGAGATTACCAAGACCGGTTATACTGAGCCGGGGAGACCTACTGTGCTCGCCAAGTGCTCTGCCAAGGAGGAGCACCTGAGCCACCGCAAGGTCAGATTTCACATTGCCAATTATACTCACATGAGCATCGGGGAAGTTTTTTCTGGCTATCTTAGCCAAGTGAACAACAGTCGTGACCTTGAAGTGGATATGGTCAAGAAAATGCACCAGAAATTTAAGGTATAAACTCTTCTCTGCATTGAATCATCCTTACTATGACAGCCCCTAAGTCTATTGCTTATAATGAATATGTTGTAGACTTAGAACAAACATATAATCATTAGTAATATTATGTGGTCAAACCTAAAAAAATCTGGCTTAATCTGTAGTCCCCAAGGGCCGGCTTAATCAAAATGAATGAGCCGGTCCTTCACATGCTTGTGTAGAATATAGTACTTGTGTAGATTGAACAGCAATATGCATTAGCCCCCAAGTGCCAAGTATTCTTGCTTGCAAAGTGCTTGGGACTTATTCTCATGAACCGCCACCTAGATAGAATCCTTCGGTAGACATTAGCCCCCAAGTGCCAAGTGTTGTTGCTTGCAAAAAGGCTTGGGACTTAATATTGTATGCTAATTATAATGATTTTGACCCGGTAATTGTACAGGCCACCACTAGTCAACATGAACTAGAACTGTCTGACCTGAAGAACCGCCTGGAGATCCAGGAGACTGAAACCCAAAGAGCCAATTCCAAATTTGAATTCATTGTTTCTGAACAAGAGAAATTGAAGGACAACTTTGAAATTGAGAAAAAGGCCTGGGCTGCAGAAAAAATTGCTTTGATCCAAGGGGCCGACAAAGCAGAGGCGGCTCTTGAAGAGGTGACCACTGAATTGTCTGGCTTAAAACGCCATGTATCTCAGATGGTCTCAGCAATCTTTGGTAAGTCGCCCTGCAAGTGTCAAATATTAAATCTTTCTCGCGATCATATGAACCACCATTAACTCACCTGATATTGTTATGCAGGCCCCAGGAGCTCAAATCTCAATCAATACATGTTGGTCAAACTGAAGGCGGTTTACACACTCTTGGAGCAACTTTACACCGGATCTCAGCGTGCCTTAGCCACTGTTGCCTTGTCAAACAAAGTCCCCACACTCCTAGTGGATGTTCTTAAGAAGCTTTCGGTGCTGGCTCAGCGATTCAATGAACTAAGGCGATCGTCTGCGAGAGCCGGAGCCGTGGCTGCCTTAAGCCGGGCCAAAGCTTGGCTACCAGAATTAGACCCAGCCGACATCGCCATTGGGTATCCAAGCCTTAAGGAGGATGGCACTTCATTTGAACAGGAGGATTTTGCTGCTTGTGTAAAGGAAATACGTCTTGTGGCCACCCTGATTGCTGATGAGGCGGATCTCACCAGACACCAGCCGGGTTATGATGCAGAGAATCAAAGGATTCCGACGCCACACTATAAAGTGAGAAGCCTGATCCCACCAATCTGTAAGCATACCTTCGCCCCTGAAGTTGACCCGGCCGGACTAATTGATGATGAAGCTGAATTTGAAGCTTTGAATGGCATTGACTGGTGATCATCAACCTTTCCAGGACAAGGAACGGGTTGAAGAAGCGGAGAGGGTTGATCTGGAAGCGTCAGGCCAACAAGAGAATTGATCCGGCTGGGCGACTCATATTTGCAGTCTGCTGAAAAAATAATTTGATCATGTGGACTCGGGAAGTCCTGTAATAGGGTAGAAATAAATTTGCCTTGTCGTGCCATCGTGCATCTTTTGGTGCTCAACACTGTTAAGCCATCGTCTGATATTCGCCCCGCTTTATACTTATCATCTATTTTCCCTATGCATAAGAAAGTCTTTGAACTATCCTGCACACAGAAATAGATCACAAGAAACCCTTGGCGGTTTACCGCAAGGCGGGTTATGATATCTTACATATAATCACTAATATGGAAACAAAGATCTCAGATAAACTTGTTATGAATTATAGCTTTGAAACATAACTATAATATCATACATGTGATTTTGAATTTGCACTGCCGGTTTATGTGACCTTAACAGTAAGGGTGATAACCCAATCTTTAGTATCCAACACTTCCAAATATATGATGATTGTCATATGCTGGCGACTTATCGCCCAAAGCCAAGCCGGGTTAAATTTAAACCACACTTATACTTAGATCTGAACAAAAAAGTCTCAAGACAAACCCAAAGATTGTATTCAAAAAACTGAAACCAAATAAACAGAAAAAATCAAGGCTTCTGATTCGAATACGATCAGTAAACCGGACCAAAGGGGTTAAGCTAGGATTCGAATACGATCATGTAGCCCCCACTGGCTTTGGCGTTGTGCCGATCAAGAGGGTACCGACAGCTATGTTCTCTTTGGTTTGAATACGACCTATGTTTGAACAGGAAGCCCCCAAATGACCTTGAGAGTTTTTTAACGACTCTGATTCGATCAAAGTCGGACTCAAAAGGGGTTAAGTATGATTCGAATACGATCAAGAAGTCCCCTAGTGAGTTTGGCATTGTGCCGATCAAAAGGGTACCGACAGCTATGTTCTCTTTGGTTCGCATACGACCTATGTTTGAACAGGAAGCCCCCTAGTGATCATGAGGTGTAACGGCTAGATTCGAATACGATCATGAGTCGGACCAAGAGGGTTAAGCTAGATTCGAATATGATCAGCTCCCCAATTGATTGCTTGAAATTATGATGATGAAGACATATGATCATTGAGGATGAAAAGGATAGAGGTCCTGCTTTATTACTTATCATAATATATACATCATCAAAATATGTACATCATGAGAGCCGGTGGCTCAAGTGTAGTATGGCCGAAGATGAGCTATATTCCATGGCCCGTGGGTCTCTTCCTCCAACTTACATGAGTCTTTGTGCTCTTGAACATCGATAAGGTAGTATGGCCCGTTGTTCAAGTTCTTGCTGACCACAAAGGGCCCTTCCCAAGGTGGGGATAACTTATGTGCATCAATTTGATCCTGGATGAGCCGGAGCACCAAATCACCTTCTTGAAAGGTTCTGGATTTAACCCGGTGGCTGTGATAACGGCGCGGGTCCTGTTGGTAAATCACCGAACGGGCTGCTGCCAAGTCACGCTTTTCATCTAATAGTTCAAGTGCATCATGTCGGGCTTGTTCATTATCAGCTCCAACGTAAGCCACCACACGGGGCGAGTCATGACAGATGTCACTAGGTAGAACCACCTCTGCTCCATAAACCGTGAAGAAAGGCGTGTAACCCGTAGACCTGTTGGGGGTAGTATTTATGCTCCATATCACGGAAGGTAAAACCTCCACCCAACAACCCGGCGTCCGTTGTAAAGGAACCATAAGCCGGGGTTTGATGCCCTTCAAGATTTCCTGATTGGCTCTTTCAGCTTGACCATTGGATTGAGGGTGAGCTACTGATGAAACATCAAGCCGGATATGCTCACGTTGATAGAACTCGTCCATGGCACCCTTGGACAGATTGGTACCATTGTTAGTTATAATGCTGTGGGGAAAGCCAAAATGAAAGATCACCTTTTTCATGAATTGAACTGTCGTGGTTGCATCACACTTACTAACTGGCTCTGCCTCAACCCACTTTGTAAATTTATCAACTGCTACCAAGAGGTGGGTCTTTTTATCTTTGGACCTTTTGAAAGGCCCAACCATGTCGAGTCCCCAGACTGCAAACGGCCAAGTAATTAGAATCATCCTCAACTCTTGAGCCGGTACGTGAGCTCATCGTGAGAATTTTTGACAACCGTCACATTTACTGACCAGATTCTCTGCATCAGCGTGAGCCGTCAGCCAATAGAATCTATGACGAAAAGCTTTAGCCACAAGGGACTTTGAACCGGCATGATGGCCACAATCTCCCTCATGAATCTCACGAAGAATTGCTTGACCTTCTTCAGGAGAGACATAGCGTTGAAATGCCCCAGTGACACTACGATGATGCAACTCACCGTTCGCAATTGTCATTGACTTAGACCTCCGGGTTATCTGCCTGGCCAAGGTTTCATCCTCAGGCAACTCACCCCAAGTCATGTAAGCTAAATATGTCACTGTCCAATCTGGGATGACGTGAAGAGCCGCCACCAATTGTGCTTCCGGGTTAGGAACAGCCAAGTCTTCCTCTGTAGGCAACTTGACAGAAGGGTCATGCAGAATATCCAAGAAGGTATTAGGTGGCACCGACTTATGCTGAGACCCCAGCCGGCTTAAAGCATCAGCTGCCTCATTCTTTCTGCGGTCAATGTGCTCCACCTAGTAACCCTTGAAGTTTCCAGCCACAGCATCAACTTCACGGTGATAAGCCGCCATGAGGGGATCCTTAGAATCCCACTTGCCTGCAACTTGATGAGCCACCAGATCTGAGTCGCCAAAGCACCTTACCCGGCTTAAGCTCATCTCCTTAGCCATCCGAAGTCCATGGAGCAAAGCCGCATACCCAGCTGCATTGTTAGTACAAGGAAACATCAACCTTAGCACATAATGAAATTTATCACCGTGAGGGGAAGCTAAAAAAACTCCAGCCCCCGAGCCCTCCAATTGCTTGGACCCATCAAAATGAATAGTCCAATATGGGTTGTCCGGCTTTTCTTTAGGCATCTGCAGCTCCGTCCAATCATTGATGAAGTCCACCAGTGCTTGAGACTTGATGGTCATGCGTGGCACATACTTTAAACCATGAGGCCCAAGTTCAATGGCCCACTTGGCAACTCGTCCCATGGCTTCTTTGTTTTGAATGATATCTCCTAAAGGAGCAGAACTGACCACAGTGATGGGATGACCCAGGAAATATTGCTTAAGCTTCCGGCTTGCCATGAACACCCCATAAACAAGCTTTTGCCAATGTGGATACCTTTTCTTAGACTCAATAAGCACCTCACTGATGTAGTAAACCGGTCGGTGAACCGGATGTTCCATGCCAGCCTCCTTGCGTTCCACCACAATGGACACACTGACAGCACGTGTGTTAGCAGCCACATATAACAATAATGGCTCCTTATCAATGGGAGCAGCAAGGACCGGCGGCTTAGCTAGCTATCTCTTCAAATCTTCAAAGGCAGCATTAGCAGCATCACTCCAGACGAAGTCTTCTGTCTTCTTCATCATCTAATACAGCGGTATGGCCTTCTCACCTAACCGGCTTATGAACCGGCTTAAAGCGGCAATATGACCCGCCAGGCGCTGAACATCATTGATACATGCCAGCTTAGCCAAAGAGGTGATTGCCTTGATCTTCTCTAGGTTAGCCTCAATGCCTCTGTTAGAAAACAGAAAACCCAAAAGCTTCCCTGCGGGCACACCAAAAACGCACTTGGCTGGGTTAAGCATCATCTTATAGACCCAGAGATTATCAAAGGTTTCCTTCAGATCATCTGTCAAGGTCTCCTTCTCTCCGGATTTCACCACAATGTCGTCCACATAAGCATGAACATTGTGCCCAATCTGATTGTGAAGACAGTTCTGCACACATCGCTGATAAGTCGCCTAGGCACTTTTAAGCCCAAAAGGCATAGACACATAGCAGAAGGCTCCAAATGGAGTAATAAAAGCCGTCTTCTCCTGGTCCTTAACTGCCATCTTGATCTAATGATATCCAGAATAAGCATCCAAAAATCTCAAACGCTCACAACCCGCCGTAGCATCGATGATTTGATAAATACGAGGGAGAGCAAAAGGATCAGCCGGACAAGCCTTGTTTAAGTCCGTGTAATCCACACACATACGCCAGGTGTCGTTCTTCTTAAGCACGAGCACCGGGTTAGCCAACCACTCTGGATGAAAAACTTCAATGGTAAACCCGGCGCTAGGAGTCGGGCCACTTCCTCACCAATGGCCTTACGCCTCTCCTCATTGAACCGCAGAAGAAACCATTTGGATGCCTTAAATTTTGGATCAATATTGAGAGTGTGCTCAGTGAGTTCTCTCGGTACACCCGGCATGTCAGAAGGTTTCCATGCAAAGATGTCCCGGTTCTCACGGATGAACTCGACAAGCGTGCTTTCCTATTTGGGATCCAGATTGGCACTGATACTGAACTGCTTTGATGAATCGCCAGGAACAAAATCAACTAGCTTGGTGTCGTCCGCCGACTTAAACTTCATCACCAGTTCATGCTCTGTGGTAGGCTTCTTCAAAGACGTCATGTCCGCTGGGTCAACATTGTCCTTGTAAAACTTCAACTCTTCTGCTACACAGACCGACTCAGCATAAGCCGCGTCGCCCTCTTCGCACTCTAAGGCTACCTTTCGACTGCCATGAACCGTAATGGTCCCTTTGTGACCCGACATTTTGAGATGTAGATAAACATAACACGGCCGCGCCATGAACTTGGCATAAGCCGGCCGTCCAAACAGAGCATGATACGAGCTCATGATCTTAACCACCTCAAAAGTTAACTTCTCAGCCCTAGAGTCGTTCTCATCTCCAAAGGCCACCTCCAGTTAAATCTTGCCAACTGGATACACCGACTTACCAGGAACCACCCCATGGAAAACAGTATTGGACTGCTTAAGTTTCTTATCAGTTAACCCCATGTGACGAAAGGTTTCATAATAAAGGATATTAATGATGTTGCCTCCATCCATGAGTACCTTAGTAAACTTGTAACCACCAACCTAAGGTGTCACAACCAAAGCCAGGTGACCCGGGTTATCAACCCGGGCGGGTGATTCGCCCGATCCACATAATGGGTTGCTCAGACCATCGCAAGTACTGGGGAACTGCCGGCTCAACGGTGTTCACCGCCCTCTTGTGAAGCTTCTGGTCCCGTTTGCACAAACTAATGGTGAAATAATGATACTGCCCACTGCTCAACTGCTTTGGATGACTTTGATACCCGGATTGCTACTGCTGCTGACCCCCTTGACCAGATTGCTGGTTACCTTGATTATATCCACCCTAGTTATTTTGGTGGCCCTGAAAGCCGGAACTAGAGCCGCCACCTCCATAACCCGGGCCATGAAAACCATCGCTGCCTGAGCCGCCACCTGGCCCATTATTGTTGTCAAACATGTTAGAATTCTTCAAAGCCTTCATGATCGTGCAGTCCTTCCACAGATGAGTGGCTGGTTTCTGCTGAGTGCCATGCCTTGGACAGGGCTCATTTAGCAACTGCTCAAGAGTGGGGCCTGACCCGCCGGACCGAGGAGGTGGTCTCCCCTTATGTCGTTGATTGTTGCTCTGTGCATCGGTGTTACCCATAAATTCCAAGCTACCGTCAGCCTTACGTTTCTTGTTACCTCCTTGATTCATCGGGTTATGCTGAGGACCCTTGCCATTACCGCTCTTATTTCCCTTCCCTATCCTCTCATCGTCAGACTCGGGATCATTGGTACTATCAGAGTCGGCGTATTTGACTAGAGCCGCCATCAGCTGGCCCATGTCATTACAATTGCGCTTGTGCCGCCCCATCTTCTGTTTCAGAGGCTCAAAACGGCAAATTTTCTCCAATATTAAGACTACAGAGTTGGCATCCATCTTATCAGATGAATGTATTATGGCCTTGACCCGGCGCACCCAACGGGTTGTGGATTCACCCTCCTCTTCCTTTCAATTAGTCAAGTCCACAATTGACATGGGTTGCTTGCATGTATCTTTGAAATTCTGAATAAACTGGGCCTTTAACTCTGCCCATGAACCGATGGAATTGGGTGGTAGCCCCTTCAACCAAGTGTGGGCCGTTCCATCCAACATCATGGTGAAGTACTTGGCCATCGCAGCGTCACTGACTTCCAGTAGTTCCATGGCCATCTCATAGCTTTCAATCCATGCCCCCGGCTGTAAGTCGGCCGTGTAATTAGGAACCTTCCGAGGGCCCTTGAAATCCTTGGGCAAACGCTCATTATGCAGAGCCGGCACCAGACAAGGGACACCTCCAGTCCTGGTGGTCACACCGGCCTCAATAGAAGTCGTTGAATAAATCAGAAAAGACTGGTAAGCCACCCACTGAGTCGCCTGCTCAGCCGCCCGCACAGCCTCTTGACGTATTCTGCCCTGATCAATCAAGTTAGGAACTCTATCACGCGTCGGGTCATGCCCACGCGGCTGGTCATAGTGTCGGTCATTGCTTGAAACAGCCGCTGAATCCATGTGCCTGTTGTAGCTTGGGCTCCCGCTTGGGCGAGGGGTCGAGTGAATTCTGTCTTAACTATAAGAATATGCCTCCTGCTGCGCCAAAGCTGTCTGAAGAAGTTCTCTAACCCTCCGTGTTTCAACCGCCGTCGGTGAGTCGCCATCCGCCGGGAGAGCCGCCAATCGTGCTGCCGCTGCGATCATGTTCTCCAAAGGGTTAGAATAATGACCCGGTGGTGTTGACACATAATGAGGCGGAGCAGTATTCAGACGCGGAGGCTCCATCACTCGTGGATGAACCGGCATCCCATCCCCGAGCATTGCAACTTGGTTTACCTTCGGCGGGTTACTGGGCCCTGTACCGGGTGTGCGAAAGAGGTTTCTAGGATCATAAACCGGGGGCAGACGGGATTGAGTCTTATGGTACCTTCTCGTCATGACCTCATTTGACGCGTTCTGATCCATCGTAAGCTGGAAAGCCTGCGACTGAATCCGCTGAGGTTGAGCATCCAGATCCGCCCGCTCTACGGTCATCCCGACGTCCTCCGCCGCCAGGTCTTCCTTAGCTTGCACTATATCCTGCTTTAACTGTGCTACTTCCGCATCATGTTGAGCTTGGTCCGCCGGGTTAACCACAGCGGTTAATAGAGCCGTCATCTTATCCATGAGATACATCAGCACCTGAGCTGGTGGGCATGTAGGGCCTCCTACCCTGGCTGCCACTGACCTGGAGGTTATCGCTGCTGTAGCCGTAGAGTTTTGGCCGGGTTGCGTGCCAGCCATAAAGATCCCAACTCTTCTTGGAGGCTCAAAGGGGTCCGGAATACTGCTGCCATCGGAACAACCCCTGAGCCCGCCGTTTGTAGTTGATATAACGAATTCATCTCACCCGTGGACGACTCATCATCAGAACAGATGGCCGTCTCACCAGCAGACACAGATCCTTCAGAAAATTCCCCTCCATGGATGCATCCCATGAAGGCACGCTTCACGGCAGGTTGAGCCCGGGCAGGTCTCCCACGCTGAGCCGTCTTGACGATGTTGGTGCAGATGTCCAGCTCAGGGCCCGGCTCGCCGATCTTGCCGATGAAGACGTGGATTCCGCTGAAGGGGACCCGATATCCGTACTCAATTGAGCCGGCGTCGGGGCCCCAGCCTGCATCGTCGATATAGAGCTTGCCGCGACAACTCTTCGTCATACGGCCCACAGCTTATCCCTTGATCCTTTCGAAGCTGCCCTTCAAGAACTCAAATCCACCATGCGTTGGTCCCACGGTGGGTGCCAACTGTCGTGGAATTGTCACGTCAAATGTCCTAGTGAAAGGACTTAGTCGTGGAGCCATTGCAACTAGGAAGCTTAAAGGGGTTAATAGGGACAAAGGACACGGGGTTTATACTGGTTCGGCCCCTTGCAGTGAAGGTAAAAGACTATGATCTAGTTTTGAGTCAGATTGCTTATGTCTCGATAACCAGGGGGCTAATCCGCTTGACCTAGTTCTCGATCTGATCTTACTTGTCCTGAACCGCCGCCGGGTCGTCCCTTTATATACAAAGGTCAACGCCCAGCGACTCACAGAGTCCCAGCCGGTTCGTAAACAGTGTCCGGCTCGGTCTCTCTATATTCCTGCCTTACAATACAAGTTACATACAGATGGCGGTTTATCTCTACAGGCCTTAAGTCGCCTTTGGGCTTTGGGCCCTTAACTGAACCGCCATCTTCCAGCGTCGTCTTGGGCTTCAAGAATCGTCATAGGTATAACCCGGCCCCTCCTGGGCGGGTCATACCTAATAGTTATATCCCCAACACTACTAGTTTCAAGAAAAAGGGCAAAGGGAAGAAGGGGAACTTCATGAAGAACGGCAAGAAAGTTGCTGCTCAGGAGAAGAAACCCAAGTCTGGACCTAAGTCTAAAACTAAGTGCTTCTACTGCAAAGGGACTGGTCACTGGAAGCGGAATTGCCCCAAGTATTTGGGGGATAAGAAGGATGGCAAAGTGAAAGGTATATTTGATATACATGTTATTGATGTGTACCTTACTAATGCTCGTAGTAGCGCCTGGTATTTGATACTGGTTCCGTTGCTCATATTTGCATCTTGAAACAGGGGCTATGGATTAAATGAAGATTGGCTAAGGACGAGGTGATGATGCGCGTGGGAAAAGGTTCCAAGGTCGATGTGATCGCCATCGGCACGCTACCTCTACATATACCTTCGGGGTTAGTTTAGACCTGAATAATTGTTATTTGGTGCCAGCGTTGAGCATGAACATTATATTTGGATCTTATTTGATGCGAGACGGTTATTCATTTAAATCAAGGAATAATGGTTGTTCTATTTATATGAGTAATATCTTTTATGGTCATGCACTCTTGCTGAGTGGTCTATTTTTGTTGAATCTCGATCGTGATGATACACATGTTCATAATATTAAAGCCAAAAGATGCAAAGTTGATAATGATATTGCAACTTATTTGTGGCATTGTCATTTAGGTCATATCGGTGTAAAGCGCATGAAGAAACTCCATGCTGATGGACTATTGGAATCACTTGATTATGAATCACTTGATTATGAATCACTTGGTGCTTGCGAACCATGCCCCATGGGAAAGATCACTAAAACTTCGTTCTCCGGAACAATGGAATGAGCTACTGACTTATTGGAAAAAATACATACAGATGTATGCGGTCTAATGAGTGTTGAGGCTCGTGGCAGGTATCATTATTTTCTTACCTTCATAGATGACTTGAGCAGATATGGTTATATCTACTTAATGAAGCATAAGTCTAAAACATTTGAAAAGTTCAAAGAATTTCAGCGTGAAGTGGAAAAACATCGTAACAAGAAAATAAAATTTCTACGATCTGAACATGGAGGTGAATATTTGAGTTACGAGTTTGGTCTTCATTTGAAACAATGTGGAATAGTTTCACAACTTACGCCACCTCGAACACCACAGCGAAATGGTGTGTACGAACATCGTAACCGCACTTTATTGGATATGGTGCGATCTATGATGTCTCTTATTGATTTACCGCTATCGTTTTGGGGTTATGCTTTAGAGACGCTTGCATTCACTTTAAATAGGGCACCATCAAAATCCGTTGAGACGACGCCTTATGAACTGTGGTTTGGCAAGAAACCAAAGTTGTCGTTTCTTAAAGTTTGGGGCTACGATGATTATGTGAAAAAGCTTCAACCTAATAAGCTCGAACCCAAATCAGAGAAGTGTGTCTTCATAGGATACCCAAAGGAAACTATTGGGTACACCTTCTATCACAGATACGAAGGCAAAATCATTGTTGCTAAGAATGGATCCTTTCTAGAGAAGGAGTTTCTGTCGAAAGAAGTGAGTGGGAGGAAAGTAGAACTTGATGAGGTAATTGTACCTTCTCCCTTATTGGAAAGTAGTTCATCACAGAAATCAGTTCCAGTGATTCCTACACTAATTAGTGAGGAAGATAATGATGATGATCATGAAACTTCAGATCAAGTTACTACCAAACCTTGTAGGTCTTCCAGAGTGAGATCCGCACCAGAGTGGTACGGTAATCCTGTTCTAGACGTCATGTTACTATACCATGGTGAACCTACGAACTATGATGAAGCGATGATGAGCCCAGATTCCGCGAATTGGCTTGAGGCCATGAAATCTGAGATGGGATCCATGTATGAGAACAAAGTGACGACTTTGGTGGACTTGCCTGATGATCGGCAAGCCATAGAAAATAAATGGATCTTCAAGAAGAAGATCGATGCTGACGGTAATGTCACTGTCTACAAAGCTTGACTTGTTGCTAAAGGTTTTCGACAAGTTCAAGGAGTTGACTATGATGAGACTTTATCACCCGTAGTGATGCTTAAGTCTGTCTGAATCATGTTAGCAATTGACGCATTTTATGATTATTAAATTTGGCAGATGGATGTCAAAAACTACATTCCTGAATGGATTTCTAGAAGAAGAGTTGTATATGATGCAACCAGAAGGTTTTGTCGATCCAAAGGGTGCAAGTTCCAGCAATCCATTTATGGACCGGTGCAAGCCTCTCGGAGTTGGAAGAAACGCTTTGATAGTGTGATCAAAGCATATGGTTTTATATAGACTTTTGGAGAAGCCTGTATTTACAAGAAAGTGAGTGGGAACTCTGTACCATTTCTAATATTATATGAGGATGACATGTTGTTGATTGGAAATGATATAGAATTTCTGGATAGCATAAAGGGATACCTCAGAGAAGTTGCTTACATATTGGGCATCAAGATCTATAGAGATAGATCAAGACTCTTAATTGGACTTCCACAAAGCACATACCTTGATAAAGTTTTGAAGAAGTTCAAAATGGATCAGTCAAAGAAAGGGTTCTTGCCTATGTTACAAGGTGTGAAGTTGAGTCAGACTCAATGCCCGACCACTACAGAAGATAGATAGAAAATGAAATTCATTCCCTATGCTTCAGCCATAGGTTCTATCATCTATGCAATGTTGTGTACCAGACCTGATGTGTGCCTTGCTATAAGCATAGCAGGGAGGTACCAAAGTAATCCTGGAGTGGAGCACTGGACATCGGTCAAGAACATCCTGAAATACCTGAAATGGACTAAGGATATGTTTCTCGTTTATGGAAGTGACAAATAGCTTTTCATAAACAGTTACATCGAGGCAAGCTTTGACACTGATCCGGATGACTCTAAGTCACAATCCGGATACGTATTTTTATTGAATGGAGGAGCTGTCAGTTGGTGCAGTTCCAAGCAGAGAGTCGTGGCGGGATCTACGTGTGAAGCGGAGTACATTGCTGCTTCGGAAGCAGCAAATGAAGGAGGTTGGATGAAGGAGTTCATATCTGATCTATGTGTCATACCTAGTGCATCAGGTCCAATGAAAATCTTTTGTGACAATACTGGTGCAATTGCCTTGGCAAAGGAATCCAGATTTCACAAGAGAACCAAGCACATCAAGAGATGCTTCAATTCCATCCGTCATCAAGTGTCGGAGGGGGACATAGAGATTTGCAAGATACATATGGATCTGAATGTTGTAGACCCGTTGACTAAGCCTCTTCCACGAGCAAAACATGATCAGCACCAAAACTCCATGGGTGTTAGAATCATTACTTTGCAATCTAGATTATTTACTCTAGTGCAAGTGGGACACTGAAGGAAATATGCCCTAGAGGCAATAATAAAGTTATAGTTTATTCCCTTATTTCATGATAAATGTTTATTATTCATGCTAGAATTGTATTAACTGGAAACTTAGTACATGTGTGAACACATAGACAAAACACAGTGTCCCTAGTATGCCTCTACTTGACTAGCTCGTTAACCAAAGATGGTTATGAGTCCTAACCATAGACATGTGTTGTCATTTGATAAACGGGATTACATCATTAGGATAATGATGTGATGTACATGACCGATCCGTTAGCTTAGCATTATGACCCTTCTAGTTTCATTGTTACTGCTTTCTTTGTGACTTATACATGTTCCTCAGACTATGGGATTATGCAACTCCCGAATACCGAAGGAACACTTTGTGTGATATCAAACGTCACAATGTAAATGGGTGATTATAAAGATGCTCTACAGGTGTCTCCGAAGGTGTTTGTTGGGTTGGCATAGATCGAGATTAGGATTTGTCACTCCGTGTTTCGGAGAGGTATCTCTGGGCCCTCTCGGTAATACTCATCACTATAAGCCTTGCAAGCAATGTGACTAATGAGTTAGTTGCAGGATGAATTATTACGGAATGAGTAAAGAGACTTTCCGGTAATGAGACTGAGCTAGGTATGATGATACCGACGACCGAATCTTGGGCAAGTAACATACCGATGACAAAGGGAACAAACGTATGTTGTTATGTGGTTTGACCGATAAAGATCTTCGTAGAATATGTAGGAGCTAATATGAGCATGCAGGTTACGCTATTGGTTATTGACCGGAGATGTGTCTCGATCATGTCTACATAGTTCTTGAAACCATAGGGTCTGCACGCTTAACGTTTGATGATGATATGTATTACGAGTTATGTGTTTTGATGACCGAAGTTTGTTCGGAGTCCTGGATGGGATCACGGATGTGACGAGGAATCTCAAAGTAGTCGAGACATAAAGAATGATATATTGGACCATGTTATTCGGACACCGGAAGTGTTCCGGGAAATTTCGGGTAAAACCGGAGTGCTAGAGGGGTTACCAGAACAATGGGCCACCATGGGCCCTAGTGGAGAGAGAGGAGGGCCGCAGGAGGGCTGCCCCCCTCCCCCTTGAGTCAGAATTGGACAAGGGAAGGGGGCGCCCCCCACCTTTCCTACTCCCTCTCCCTCTCCTTCCTTCCCCCTCTCTTCCTTGTGATGGAATCCTACTAGGACTAGTAGTCCTAGTAGGACTCCCTCTCCTTGGGCGCGCCCCTAGGGACAGCCGGCCTCCTCCTTTATCCTTTATATACGGGGGCAGGGACACCCTAGAACCCACAACTTTTTCTTAACCATGTGTGGTGCCCCCTTCCACAGTTACACACCTCGAACATACCATCGTAGTGCTTAGGCGAAGCCCTGCGCCGGTAACATCATCATCACCGTCGCCACGCCGTCGTGTTGATGAAACTCACCCTCGTCCTCAACTGGATCAAGAGCACAAGGGACGTCATCGAGCTGAATGTGTGCTGAACATGGAGGTGTCGTACGTTCGGTACTTGATCGGTTGGATCGCGAAGAAGTTCGACTACATCAACCGCGTTAATGAAACGCTTCTGCTTTCGGTCTACGAGGGTATATGGACACACTCTCCCCTATCGTTGCTATGCATCACCTAGATAGATCTTGCGTGATAGTCGGAATTTTTTTGAAATTACCGCATTCCCCAACATAACCCCCTCGCAAGCATCTGCTACTACGAGAAAAGTATTAAGATAAAATCTAACCATGGAGTTAGACTTTTGGATCCAAATCAGTCCCTTATGAAGTAGCGCATAAACTAGGGTTTACGCTTTTGTCACTCTAGCAACCCATCATATAATAACTACTCCACAATGCATTCCCTTAGTCCCAAATATGGTGAAGTGTCATGTAGTCGACATTCACATGACACCACCAAGGGAATCACAACATACATATCATCAAAATATCAAACACATATCAAATTCACATGATTACTTCCAACATGACTTCTCCCGCGACCTCGAGAACAAAAGTAACTACTCACAAATGATAATCATGCTCAAGATCTGAGGGGTATTAAATATCATAATGGATCTGAACATGTAATCTTCCACAAAATAAACCATATAGTAATCAACTACAAGATTTAATCAACACTACTAGTCAGCCACAAGTACCAATCTAAGGTTCCGGTACAAAGATTGAACACAAGAGATAAACTAGGGTTTGAGAGGAGAAGGTGATATTGAAGATGTTGATGGAGATTTCCCTCCCAAAGATGGGAGAGTTGTTGGTGATGATGATGGGGATGATTTCCCCCTACGGGAGGAATGTTCCTCTGGCGGAATCGTTCCGCCAGAGGGCAAAAGTGATCCTGCCCAAGTTCCGCCTAGAGATGGTGGTGCTAAGTCTTGAGCTTGCGTTGGTTTTCCTTGAAGAGGAAAGGGTGATGCAGCACAGTAGCGTAAGTATTTCCCTCGGTTTTTGAGAACCAAGGTATCAATCCAGTAGGAGGCTCCTCACAAGTCCCACGCACCTACACAAACAATCAAAGAACTCGCAACCAACGCGATAAAGGGGTTGTCAATCCCTTCACGGCCACTTGCGAAAGTGAGATCTGATAGAGATAATATGATAAGATAAATATATTTTTGGTATTTTATAATATAGATTGGAAAAGTAAAGATGCAAATAAAAGTAGATTGAAAGCTTATATGATAAAGGATAGACCCGGGGGCCATAGGTTTCACTAGTGGCTTCTCTCGAGATAGCATAAGTATTAGGTGGGTGAACAAATTACTATCGAGCAATTGATAGAAAAGCGAATAATTATGAGATTATCTAGGCATGATCATGTATATAGGGATCACGTCCGTGACAAGTAGACCGACTCCTTCCTGCATCTACTACTATTACTCCACACATCGACCGCTATCCAGCATGCATCTAGAGTATTAAGTTCATGAAGAACAGAGTAACGCATTAAGAAAGATGACATGATGTAGAGGGATAAACTCATGCAATATGATATAAACCCCATCTTCTTATCCTCGATGGCAACAATACAATACGTGCCTTGCTGCCCCTGCTGTCACTGGGAAAGGACACCGCAAGATTGAACCCAAAGCTAAGCACTTCTCCCATGGCAAGAAAGATCAATCTAGTAGGCCAAACCAAACCGATAATTCGAAGAGACTTGCAAAGATAACTTAATCACACATACAAGAATTCAGAGGAGATTCAAATATTTCTCATAGATAAACTTGATCATAAACCCACAATTCATCGGATCTCGACAAACACACTGCAAAAAGAGTTACATCGAATAGATATCCAAGAAGAGGAAGGAGAACTTGGTATTGAGATTCAAAGAGAGAGAACAAGCCATCTAGCTAATAACTATGGACCCGAAGGTCTGTGGTAAACTACTCACAACTCATCAGAGAGGCTATGGTGTTGATGTAGAAGCCCTCTGTGGTCGATTCCCCCTCCAGCGGAGCGCCGGCGAAGGCTCCAAGATGGGATCTTGCGGATACAAAAGGTTATGGTGGTGGAAATAGCTTTTCGTGGTCGCCTTTGATGGTTTCGAGGTACATGGGTATATATAGGAGGAAGAAGTACGTCGGTTTGGACGCCCGAGGGGCCCACGAGATAGGGGGGCGCGCCTAGTAGGGGGGCGCCCTCCACCCTCGTGGCCGCCTCGAGAGCTTCTTGACTTGCACTCCAAGTCCTATGGATTATGTTCATTCCAAAAATCACACTCCTGAAGGTTTCATTCCGTTTGGACTCCGTTTGATATTCCTTTTCTTCGAAACACTGAAATAGGCAAAAAAACAGCAATACGGGTTGGGCCTCCGGTTAGTAGGTTAGTCCCAAAAATGATATAAAAGTGTAAAGTAAAGCCCATAAACATCCAAAACAGGTAATATAATAGCATGGAACAATCAAAAATTATAGATACGTTGGAGACGTATTAGGTGGCACTTCATCCCGAAAGTCCTCCTCTCATTTTTTCTAGGTCAAAATGATCTTTATACCAGATGATGGGCACCGGAGGTGGGCCGAGGAGGGCACAACCCACCAGGGCGTGCCTAGGTGGGTTGTGCCCACCTAGTGGGCCTCCTCCGATAGTTATTTGCTCCAGTATTTTTCATATATTGCAAAATAATTCTTCGTAAATTTTTAGCTCATTTGGAGATGTGCAGAATAGGTAACTCTGACATAGCTTTTTCAAGGTCCAGAATTCCAGCTGCCGGCATTCTCCCTCTTTGTGCAAACCTTATATATTATGAGATAAAAGGCACTAGAAATACTCCAAAAAGCATTATTGTGCATAAAACATTATTAATAATAGTAGGAAAACATGATGCAAAATGGACGTATCAACTCCCCCAAGCTTAGACCTCGCTTGTCCTCAAGCGAAAAACCAAAATCGAAAAACATGCCCACATGCTTAGAGAGAGAGGTGTCGATAAAAACAAAATACGGACATAGAAGCATCATGTTTATTATTATAACAGCAAAGAAACTTTAACATAAACTTTATCATACAACGTTTATCATATAACTTCTCATGAACAGGTAACAATTCATAACAACATTGAAGTATAAAGCATAAACCTTATTGAAAAACAACAAATTGTGTTCTCAGTCAACTTTGCAACTACAATTCATCATATTTTCAGGAAGGGTCACGTGTGGGAGCCTTTTGGCAAGTCCACATACTCAACCATCATTTAACCTTTTATGATTGCTAACACTCACAGCATACCCATGAACAAAAAGTTTCAACCAGACACATAGAAATGTAGGGGCTTGTAGTTTTGCCTCCCAACATATTCACCTCAAGGATGATGTTAACAATAATAACTCATGCCCACTCATATCCAACTCGATATATGTTCCTAGATCTTTCCACAACACATGATGCTTGCAAAAAGAGAAAATAAAAAGGAATAGGGAAGAATACTTTGACTCTTACATAAAAATAAATGCATACAAGTAAAAGATATGCGTTTCGCAGAGGGGAGCAGAAGTTGCCATGCGCTTTTTGATTGTATGCCAAATCCCTTAATGCAAAAGAATGTCACATTGTATTTCCCCTTATGATAGCAACCATTATTATGCATTCTATCGCTTTTATTATTTTTCCATCACAAGTTCGTACAACGCTCAATTTTCTCTTACACTAAATGATCCAACACATTTAGAAGCAATTTTTATTGCCTTATTGCACCGATGACAGCTTACTTGAAGGATCTTACTCAATCCATAGGTAGGTATGGTGGACTCTCAAAATAAGATTTTGGGTTTAAGGTTTTTGGATGCACAAGTAGTATCTCTACTTAGTGTAGAATTTTTGGCTAGCAAAGATATTGAGCAAGCACCGCATGTTGAAGGATCTATGACAATATAACTTCTATGTGAATATGAACAAACATAAATCATTACGTTGTCTTCCTTGTCCAATGTCAACAATTTTGACACATAATATTTAATGGGGGCTCACTATCATAAAAGATGTCCAAGATAGTGTATTTGCATGTGAATCTTCTCTTACCTTATTATTTCTTTCATGAACTGCATCATTGACCAATACTATGTTTGTCAATCTCCAATAAATTTTACCACTTATACTTTTCTTATGTGATGTCATTACTTACCATAAGATTAGCATATGATCTTTTTCATTTATTTTCCTTTCTTTTTGGTTGAAACAAAAAGGGTAAAGAAACAAAACTCAAACTGCTCTTTATTATATATCTCGCATACAATTGCATAGATAGAAAGATCACTAAGCAAGCACTCGAAAAGAAAGGATCGAACTAAATTTTTTTCAACTAAATCATAGGATAACTAAAGCTCGAACTAAAATAGATAAAGGCAAGGATAGTGGTGGTGATACGATACCAGGGCACCTCCCCCATGCTTGGCACAAGCCAAGGGGAGTTCCCATACCATGAACTCAAGTCTCCTTCGATAGGGAAGATGATGATGGTGGTGGTGATGTAGTAGTGGGCTTATCCTCCGGCTTCCATGGCAGCGGCTCACCATCATAAGAAGAAGCGTGAGTCTCCCGAGTCCTGCGACTTCAAGCTAAACTCATACCTTTAAATCTCGCCTCATATTCAAAAACTTGATTTTGGAGATCATAGATTTGGCTTTGCAGAAAATTGATTTGCTCGTTGAAGGTGAACACGATGTCCTTCATGGATTTTCCATCCACCTTGAGATCATGGGTGAAATCCGCGATCATGAGGTGATTGGCATTGAGTTCACACTCCACCATCCCCTTGCACTTTAAGACCTCCTGCTCCATGGTTTTGAGCCTCACCTCCATGGTTCCCATCCTTTTGGGCCCCTGGACGTCCCTGATATGGAGCACCCCCTCATGCATCTCGATTGCTTGAGGGTGCTGCATCACCTCCCACAAATACGGGCTGATGACATTCTCGAAGAACTTGTCCTTGGAGGAACTCGAAGCGGCCATGGAAATCTAGATCTGTCAAAAAACAGCAAGAGAGAAGAACAGAAGATTTGTCCGCCATACGGTGGTTAAAACGTTCAAAGGGTATATGAAGATTTTTTATCTTGGAAAACAAGCAAACGGGAGAAAACAGAGTCGGGAAGGTTCCCAAGGTGGGCACAACCCACCTGGGCGCAGGAGGGAGCCCAGGCGCGCCCTGGTGTCTTGTGCCCCCTTGGGTGCCTTCCTGGTTGTTTCTTATTTTCCTAATTTTTAAAATATTCCAAAACTGACAGAAATATTTTTGCGGATTTTTTGGAGTCCGTTTACTTACCGTATCACCTACCTCCTCCTTTTAGTATTCTGGAGTGTTCCAGAAGGTTTCCTTTACGTGTTCCTCCGGTGTCATGGTTTGAATAATATTGCTTTCAATATTAATAGGCGTACCTGAGATATAGTGCTTAATTCTTTGCCCAATGACCACCTTCGGGTTAATTAGTACCTTCTGCATTATTGATCTTGATGGCTCCAGAACGATAAACTTCTTCGATGATCTATGGTCCTTCCCATTCAGAGAGAAGTTTTCCTGCAAAGAATCTGAAATAAGAGTTGTACAAGAGGACATATTCCCTAGTTTGAATTCCCGCTTTTGGATTTGTTTTGCCATGCCATCTTTTAACTTTTTCTTTGAATAGTTTGGCATTTTCATAAGCGTGGGTTCTCCATTCATCTAATGAGCTAATATCAAATAACCTCTTTTCACCGGCAAGTTTCAAATCATAGTTGAGTTCTTTAATTGCCCAATATGCTTTGTGTTCTAACTCAAGAGGCAAATGACAAGCTTTTCCATAATCCATTTTATAAGGAGACACACCCATAGGATTTTTATATGTTGTTCTGTAGGCCCAAAGTGCATCATCCAGTTTCTTAGACCAATTCTTTCGAGACCTATTAACAGTTTTTTGTAGTATGAGTTTTATTTCTCTATTGCTAAGTTCAACTTGACCACTAGATTGAGGATGATAGGGTGATGCAATTCTATGGTTAACATCATATTTAGCAAGCATTTTACGAAAAGCACCATGAATAAAGTGTGAATCACCATCAGTCATTAAATATCTAGGGACTCCAAACCTTGGGAAAATAACTTCTTAAAGCATTTTAATGAAAGTGTTATGATCAGCACTACTAGCTGGAATAGCTTTTACCCACTTAATAACATAATCAACAACAACCAAAATATGTGTATACCCGTTAGAGGAAGGAAATGGTCCCATGTAATCAAAACCCCAAACATCAAATGGTTCAACGGCAAGTGAATAATTCATAGGCATTTCTTGACGCTTACCGATATTACCAACTCGTTGACATTCATCACAAGATAAAACAAGCTTACGGGCATCTTTGAAGAGAGTAGGCCAATAAAAAATAGATTGCAATATCTTATGAGTAGTTCTATCTACTGCAGGATGCCCTCCAAAAGCTTGAGAGTGACATTTCCGTAGGATTTGTTCCTGTTCATGCTCACGTACAC
The DNA here is from genome assembly GCF_018294505.1 of Triticum aestivum. NCBI lineage: Eukaryota > Viridiplantae > Streptophyta > Magnoliopsida > Poales > Poaceae > Triticum > Triticum aestivum. The sequence goes on from NC_057798.1 coordinate 148,970,423, forward strand.
AACGTCTAATGATACCATCTACTCCTTCTTTATAAAGATGTGGGTCATCCAAAGGTAATGTCTTAAATCATAGAAGAATTTTTTCTTTTTTTGGTATGTGAAACTAGGTGGTATGTATTTAGCAACAATATAATTAGCATAGATCAGCATACTAAGGAGTGTTATGAGAAACATTTATTGCAGCTAGTTGTTCATCGGGAAAGCTATCATCAATAGGTAGTGGGTCATCAAGGATATTCTCTAACCTAGACAAGTTATCAGCTACGGGGTTCTCAGCTCCTTTTCTACCAGTGATATGTAAATCAAATTCTTGTAGCAAAAGAACCCACCTAATGAGTCTAGGTTTAGCATCTTTCTTTTCCATAAGATAATTTATAGCAGAATGATCAGTGTGAATAATTACTCTGGAATCAACAATATAAGATCTGAATTTGTCACAAGCAAACACAACTGCTAAAAATTCAGTAGTAGCATAATTTATTTTGGCACTGTCTAGAGTTTTGCTAGCATAATGAATAACATTCAATTTCTTATCAACTCTTTGTCCTAGAATAGTACCAACAACATAGTCACTAGCATCACACATAATTTCAAAAGGCAAGTTCCAATTAGGTGGTTGAACAATAGGTGCAAAAGTTAAGGCTTTCTTAAGTGTTTCAAAGGCTTCTACACAATCATCATCAAAAACAAATAGAACATCCTTTTGTAAAAGATTTGTAAGAGGCCTAGAAATTTTAGAGAAGTCTTTAATAAATCTCCTATAGAAACCAACATGACCTAGGAAACTATGAATACCTTTAATATCTCTAGGACATGGCATTTTCTCAGTTGCATCAACTTTAGCTTTATCCACCTCAATACCTCATTCAGAAATTTTATGCCCCAAGACAATACCTTCATTAACCATAAAGTGGCACTTCTCCAAATTCAATCCAAGATTAGTTTGCCCACATTTCTGCAAAACTCGATCAAGGTTGATCAAGCAATCATCAAAAGAAGTTCCATAAACAGAAAAATCATCCATGAAAACCTCAAGAATCTTTTCATAAAAAATCAAAGAATATAGCAGTCATATATCTTCGAAAGGTAGCAGGTGCACTGCATAAACCAAAAGGTATACATCTATAAGCATAAGTTCCAAAGGGGCAGGCAAAGGTGGTTTTCTCTTGATTAGGTTGTGAAATAGGTATTTGAGAAAAACCAGAATATTCATCAAGAAAGCAAAAGTGTGTGTGCTTAGAAAATCTTTCCAACATTTGATCAATAAAAGGCAGAGGTTAATGATCTTTTCTAGTAGCTTTATTTAACTTTTGTAAAATCAATCACCATTCTATAGCCAGTAACAATTCTTTGTGGGATAAGTTCATTTTTATCATTAGGAACAACAGTAATACCTCCCTTCTTAGGGACACAATGAACATGACTTACCCATCTACTATCGGCTATGGGATAGATTATACCTGCTTCTAGAAGCTTTAATATTTCAGTTCTTATCACTTCTTTCATTTTAGGATTAAGACGTCGTTGATGATCAACAACAGGTTTAGCATCAGGTTCCATATTAATCTTGTGATGACAAAGAGTGGGACTAATGCCCTTAATATCATCAAGAGTATATCCAATGGCAGCATGCTGCTTCTTCAAAATTTTCAATAATCTTTCTTCTTCATGTTCTGAAAGGTTAGCACTAATAATAACAGGATATATCTTTTCGGGATAATTAATTTGGTGCCCTTAGTTATGTCCCAATCGGCAGGTTTATCCCTAGTTTTCGAAAACACTTGTTCCTGCCCAAACCACTTTGCTCCTCTTATGCTTTTGCCCTTTGACCGTTTGACCATAACTTTGAAAAATTCATAAAAAATCATACTAACTCAGAAAAATTAAAATAAGATATCAAAATGTTCAAAAAAGCATCACCTATATGTGCATGTCATTTGCATTCATGAAAAAGTGTTTTCCAGTCCGCATCTTAGTTTTCGCTCATACGATCTTAGCATGAATAGTAAAATCTAAACAAATTCTAAAAATTCTAAAAAAAAATTGATGGCAAACTTTGACCAATGTTTTGAGTGCTTGCCAAGTTTCATAAGGGAATGGCATTCGTGGAAGTCGTGGCAAAAAAATGAAATTTTGGAGCATTGATTTTTGTTTTTTTGCCACGACTTCCATGAATGTCATTCCCTTATGAAACTTGGCAAGCACTCAAAACATTGGTCAAAGTTTGCCTCCAATTTTTTTTAGAATTTTTTTAGATTTTACTATTAATGCTAAGATCATATGACCTAAAACTGAGATGGGGACTGGACAACAGTTTTTTCATGAATGCAAATGACATGCACATATAGGTGATGCTTTTCTAAACATTTTGATATCTTATTTGAATTTTTCTGAGTTAGTATGAACTTTTTATGAAGTTTTCAAAGTGATGGTCAAACGGTCAAAGGGCAAAAGCATAAGAGGAGCAAAGTGGTTTGGGAAGGAACAAGTGTTTTTGGAAACTAGGGGTATACCTGCCGAGTGTGACCCAACTAGGGGCATAAAATCAATTATCCCATCTTTTTCTCATCAAGATAAGCATATTTCAAAGTGTTAGCCTTTAGGTGGAGGAGGCCCTCCTAGATTTTCAATAGGCAAATTGTGTTTGGGCAGAGGTCTTTGTTCAAAGAATTTTTTATCTATTTCATTCCTTTCATGCATATGCATATCATTTTAGTGGTCTGGCAAATATTGTTCTAGTGGATCAGTAGGGGGCACGACAATAGAAGGAAGACCAATTATTTCATCCTTACTAGGTAATTGTTTCTTATGAGGTTGTCTATTAAACTTGGAAAAATTAAATTCATGAGACTCATCACCAAAGCGAACACTGGCAGTTTCTTTATGACAATCTACAGTAGCATTGATAGTGTTCAAGAAAGGTCTAACAAAGATAATGGGACAAAATTCATCTTATGGGGAACCAAGAACTAGAAAATTAGTAGGGTATTTTATTTTCTCACGCAAGACTTCAACATCTCTAACAATCCCAAGTGGTGTGATTGTGTCTCTATTAGCAAGTTTAATAGTGACATCTATGTCTTCTATTTCAGCGGGTGTTATATCATTCATAATTTCTTGGTGTAAGGTAAAAGGAATAGCACTCACGCTAGCACCTAAATCACATAAACAATGATAACAATGATCTCCTATTTTAACTGAGGCAACAGGCATGCCAACAACAGATCTATGTTTATTTTTCTCATCAGGTTTGGCAATTCTAGCAGCTTCATCACAGAAGTAAATAACATGGCCATCAATATTTTCTACTAGGAGATCTTTAACCATAGCAACACAAGGTTCTACTTTAATTTGTTCAGCAGGTTTAGGTGCTCTAATAGTACTTTTGCGAACCACAATTTAAACCTTAACATGTTCCTTTATCCTAATAGGGAAATGTGGTTTTTCAATATAAGCAGTAGGTACAACTGGGTCAACATTGTAAATAATAGTTTCATCTTTAACTATGACCAGATCTTTAATTTCTTCTTTAATAGGTCGGTGATATTTAAACCACTTCTCCTTAGGGAGATCAACAGGAGTAGCAAATGATTCACAGAAAGAGGCTACTATCTCAGAGTCAAGGCCATACTTAGTGTTAAACTTTTGAAAAGCATCGGTATTCATAAAAGATTTAACACATTCAAACTTAAGCTTAATACCTGACTCTTTACCTTCTTGAGTTCCCAATCTTCAGAGTTGCGTTTAATTCTTTCTAAAAGATCCCACCTGAATTCAATAGTCTTCTTCATAAAAGAATCAGTACAAGAAGTATCGAACATGGATCGATCATCATGAGAAAGCTGAGCATAAAAATTCTGAATAATAATTTCTCTAGAGAGCTCATGATTGGGGCATGAATATAGCATTGACTTATGACTCCCCCAAGCAAGCGCAATACTTTTTCCTTCACGAGGACAAAAAATATATATATTATATATATAATTCCGATCACGATGAACTAGATGCATAGGACATTTTTTTGGTGAAATTCCAATTTCAAACAATTCCAGTTCCAAGATCGAATATCACCGCATAGCCTATACCATGTCAATGTTTTTCCCTTCAAAGATAAAGGCAAAAGCTTCTTATTAGCTTCATCTCCGGATAAACTTGCAAGCTTAAATAATCCACAAATTTCATCCACATATATCAAGTGCATATCAGGATGTTCAGTTCCAGCTCCTACATATGGATTAGCTAGCAGTTGTTCTATCATACCCGAAGGAATTTTATAACCAATATTTTCAGTAGGGGCAGTAGGTTGAGGGGCAACTAATTGTGGTTCCGGTCGAGGTGAAGATACCCCAAACAAACCCCGCAAAGGATTGTTTTCCATAGTAACAAGTGACAATAAATTTCAATACGTAGTAATATTTTTTCCTTAACAATTTCCACTTACCAAGAGCGCTTCACTCCTCGACAACGGCGCCAAAAAAGAGCCTTGATGACCCACAAGTATAGGGGATCAATCGTAGTCCTTTTGATAAGTAAGAGTGTCGAACCCAACGAGGAGCAGAACAAAATGACAAGTGGTTTTCAGCAAGGTAATTTCAGCAGGCATTGAAATAGTCGGTAACAGGTAGTTTGATAGCAAGATAAATTGTAATGAGCAAGTAACAATAACGGTAAATAAAGTGCAGAAATGTAGCCCAATCCTTTTGTGGCAAAGGATAGTCCAAAACAGTCTCTAATAATAAGCAAAGCGTTCTTGAGGGTACACGGGAACTTCACCATATCACTTTCATCATGTTGGCTTGATTTGTGTTCGCTACTTTGATAATTTGATATGTGGGTGGATCGGTCCTTAGGTGTTGTTCTTACTTGAACAAACCTCCTACTTATAATGAACCCCCTCGCAAGCATCCGCAACTATGAGAAAAGTATTAAGATAAAATCTAACCATAGCATTAAACTTTTAGATCCAAATCGGTCCCTTACGAAGTAGCGCATAAACTAGGGTTTAAGCTTCTGTCACTCTAGCAACTCATCATCTAATAACTACTCCACAATGCATCCCTTTAGGCCCAAATATGGTGAAATGTCATGTAGTCGACGTTCACATGACACCACTAAGGGAATCACAACATGCATATCATCAAAATATTGAATACATATCAAGTTCACATGATTACTTGCAACATGACTTCTCCCGTGACCTCAAGAACAAAAGTAACTACTCACAAATGATAATCATGCTCAAGTTCAGAGGGGTATTAAATAGAATAATAGATCTAAACATATAATCTTTCAACAAACAAACCATATAGTAATCAACTACAAGATGTAATCAACACTACTAGTCACCCACAAGTATCAATCTAAGGTTCCGGTACAAAGATTGAACACAAGAGATGAACTAGGGTTTGAGAGGAGATGGTGATGTTGAAGATGTTGATGGAGATTGCTCTCCTAAAGATGGGAGAGTTGTTGGTGATGATGATGGCGATGATTTCCCCCTCCGGGAGGGAAGTTCCCCCAGCGGAATCACTCCGCCGGAGGGCAAAAGTGCTCCTGCCCAAATTCCGCCTCGAGACAGCGGTGCTTCGTCCCAAAAGTCCTCCTATCATTTTTCTAGGTCAAAATGACCTTTATACCAGAAGATGGGCACTAGAGGTGGGCCGAGGAAGGCACAACCCACCAGGGCACGCCGGGGGGGGGGGGGGGGCGACGCACCCAGGTGGGTTATGCCCACCTGGTAGGTCTCCTCCGGTAGTTATTTGCTCCAGCATTTTTCATATATTGCAAAACAATTCTCCATAAATTTTCAGCTCATTTGGAGATGTGCAGAATAGGTAACTCTGACGTAGCTTTTTCAGGTCCAGAATTCCAGCTGCCGGCATTCTCCCTCTTTGTGCAAACCTTGCATATTATGAGAGAAAACGCATTAGAAATACTCCAAAAAGCATTATTATGCATAAAAACATTATTAATAACAGTAGGAAAACATGATGCAAAATGAACGTATCACATCTGCACATTGTGCATCTTCGATAACCGCTTGCATTACCACGATTCATTCTCATGTTCGTCCTCATCTGACGAGGATGAATCCATGGACTCAGCGTAGAAGTACTTCGCGGCCAAACACATCATGTTTACTTCAAAGTAAACAACAAAAACGTCAATAAATTTGGCTATGGATTTGGCCGATCACTTGTCGGGCGTGGTGTCTGTCATGGACAACAATGTGCAGAGCTGGAGGGCACCTGGGCAGCGGTCGGATCAAGGTTGGAAGGGAGGCGTAGGCAAGTTGGTTGGCTCCCGGGTGGTGCGGCGAAGGTCCGGCAACGCCTGAGTGGCAGAGTGGGTAGTACAGCGGAGGTCTTGAAGTATGCCGATACACAACAGGGGCGGAGGGACGGAATGAGAAAAGCAGGGGGCATGTGTGATTTTTGTGTGGGCCGGAGGTGTCGGAGTCTGACGTGGCGGCTGTCCGCAAACCTCCCACATGTTTGGTTTCAGTTTGCACGAATTTGGACGTGCAGGCTGGTACGCGGACATTCGATGGATGACATTGAAGGGCACAAAGTGTTTGAACAACGTGGTTCGAACGTTTATGGGCGGTTTGATACACATTGTTAGAGATGCCCTGAAATCCTCCCAGATCTGGTTCATATGATGGATGGTGGTGTTGATGTACGTGGTAGCCGGGTTGTGATGTTTCTCGGTGTCTGCTCATCTCCTTGGTGTTGTGCGGCTCGATCGGCAGGTTCTCTGGTCCAAGGTAGTCAGAGTCGGGATTCGGAGTCGGATCGGTTTTCCTCAGACAGAATCGAGTTGTAAGATCGAGTCGTGGAATCGAGGATTCTACTTGATTTACTCAAATAAGATATTTCGTATGCACACAAGATATTTATATGGGTTCTAGAGAGTTTTGACACGAAATATGGAGCAAAGAACGTACACATCAATGCTAGTTGTATTCCACTTCTTTTTATGGCTAACCTACCATCTAGCTTGCATGTATGGAACATATATCAGAGGGAAATATGTAGAACATTTAAACCTTCAATGCATGAAATATACTTATGTTCTTTTTAGAGTGCGGGAATAGTCGATCACTTGTCTATCTGACCTACAGTGCTAAACCTTGAAGGGTCTTGATCTCCTTCTCCGATCAATTTTGAAGCATCCTCCTTTTCACGCCAATTCCATATGTCGACCAGCCTGATCCTCAATTTTGATCTTGGGTTTCTGAGAGCTAGATCAAAGGTGTCTACGGCTGAGCGTTTGGACTTGGGAGGGGAATAAAGGTCCATGAGGTATATGAAAAGGGGTTTGGATGATGGCATACTATTTTGCTACAACTAAACAAACGGCTTAGGTAAGTTAGTAGAATCGGATATAGTCCATAGCATAGTCGGGATTGTATAATTTTATACAGGATTCTATGATTTGGATCGTGACCCAACATGGATTCTACCTGATCCGGATTCATAGTGGGATTTGGATCGACATGCTTCTGTAGGGTCGTGAAGTCGTAGGATTCTAGCAGTTGAATCGGGATTCTGACTACCTTGCTCTGGTCCAGTGTCGTTGATCTGCTTCTATCATGGGCTTGTCCTCTGTCGGTAGCAGTTGGCTTCTTTCCCCGGGCTTGGTTAGGTGGAGAGGCGTAGTGCTCTAGGCGAAAGCCTTGGTTTGATAGGGGTCGAAGGATAACGACAATGATGCTTCTTGGAGCTGTCATCGATGAGTTCCTTCTCTTCACTAGACCGTGGCTTGTTGGTTCTAGGGTTATCGTGAAGGTTGTTGGCATGACCGGACTTTTCCCGATGCTTGGCGGGGCTGGTGTGGGTGGCTTTGGAAGAAAGCCTTGATTCGGTGGGGTCTTAGGATACCGGTGACGATGCTTCTTGAAGGCGTCCGAGCTCGCCCACACATCTTCACGTTTGACACCCCAGCTAATACGTAATTGCTCACGGCGGTGCACTATGATTTGCCCGGCACGAGCACGTGCGTTACTGTTGGGAACTGTCCCCCGTCCAAATATCTCCATCTAGCGTGTTACACATTGTCCTCGATTGCTAGCTGTGCCCACACACGTCTTCTTCTCCACGGGACCATGGCGATGGCAGCCTCACCAGTCACCAATCATGCAAGTACGAGCGAAGAAAGATTACCAAAACGTCGCGTTCGGCCGATCTCGTCATTGCTACTACTACATCCATACATGCCCCATCGTAGTGTCTGGCCATCTGCGACCTGCGGGTCGCTCACACTGCCGGCTGGAAAATCCGAGAGAAGATAAGGAGGGTCCAGCGAGCGAGCAGCTAGGAGTAGTAGCAGAGGCAATGCCACTGCGGTGTTTGGCTATCTGGGACCTGCTAGTCGCTGCATGACACGGACGTTGTCTTTGTCACTATAGTCACACAAACACCGGCAGAAAAATCGATAAAGGCAGAGGCCACCGAGCTAGCCACCCAGCGCAGCAGAGAGAATGTCCGGCAAGGAGCTCCGGGCGCGCGTGGGGGCGATGCCGTGGGCGGTGCGGCTCCAGCTGCGCGCGCTCGAGGCCGCCGTCGACGCCACCCAGCGCCGGGACGGCACCGTCAACCGCTTCCTCTTTTCGCTGCTCGTGGACCGCCAGGCGCCCGCCAACCCCGCGCGCGCGGACGCCGGAGGGGTCCGCTCAGTGGACGTCACCGTCGACGCGTCCACCGGCGTGCGGGCCCGCGTCTACTTCGCGGCGGGGGCGGACGCGGACGCGTCGCCGCGCCCCGTGATCGTCTACTTCCACGGCGGCGGCTTCACGGTGTTCTCCGCGGCCACCCGCCCCTACGACGCGCTATGCCGCACCATGTGCCGTGAAACGGGCGCCGTCGTCGTGTCCGTGACCTACCGCCTCGCGCCCGAGCACCGCTACCCCGCGGCCTACGACGACGGGGAGGTCACCCTCCGGTACCTCGCCACCACCAGCCTGCCAGCCGAAGTCCCCGTCCGCGTCGACCTCTCCCGCTGCTTCCTCGCCGGCGACAGCGCCGGCGCCAACATTGCGCACCACGTGGCGCAGCGCTGGACGGCGGCACCGGCGACAACGCCTCCAGCCATCCACCTCGCCGGCCTCCTGCTCCTGTCCGCCTACTTCGGCGGAGAGGACCGGACCGAATCGGAGCAAGCACTGGAGGGCGTGGCCCCGATCGTCAACCTCCGCCGGTCCGACTTCTGGTGGAAGGCGTTCTTGCCGGAGGGTGCCGACCGGAACCACCCGGCCGCGCACGTGACGGGCGAGGCCGGCCCGGATCCGGAGCTGCCGGAGGCTTTCCCGCCGGCGATGGTGGTCGTCGGCGGGCTCGACCCGCTCCAGGACTGGGGGAGGCGGTACGCCGCCATGCTGCGCCGGAAGGGCAAGGAGGTGCGCGTGGTGGAGTTCACGGAGGCTGTACACGCCTTCTACTTCTTTCCGGCGCTGCCCGAGACCGGCAACCTCGTCGCGGAGATCAGGGCGTTCGTGGAGAGCGTGGCGCCGAATCAAACCACGTAGAGAAGTAGAGACGATGATTACGACCACTCGTCGACTCGTTGTGTTTCTGCTAATGTATCTTGTTGGATGCTATAGCCCATTTCACTGTCAAAGTCGCTGCGAGCAGCCGCGTCCATCTAAATTATTACTATGTGTTGTATAAGTTCGAGTTGCCATATCGATATTTTCGTTGTGCAACATGTGTCATGGGTGATTGGGACATGACAGTGATGGCACCCCCAAAGTTAAATGTTAGAGAATAGTTCATATCTCAATTTGAGAGAAGTTCATTTTACAACCTCAACTACCACATAAGCCTAAAACACAACTCTAAACTATGAGACCGCCTAATTTACAACCTCAACTTTAAAAACCGGACAAAAAAACAAATCTAGAGTGGTTTTTGACTGCTTTTGACGAGTCAACAACTTAGTCAGCACCAAGTCATAGGCCATGTCACCATCTCCTGAATTGAAATTTGCTTCCACTTTTTTATCGAGTGAGCAAAACTTCTTGAATCTTTCACAGATTGAATCTAAGGGCTGTGTGGATTTTTGAGAATTTTATCAAAAAATTTCTGGATTTTTTTTGGCCAAAATGCCTCTGAAGTTGAATTTTTGCTCTATTTTTTTTCTACTTGGCAAAACTTGTTGAGACTTTACCAGATTGAATATAATGGTTGTGTGGGTTTCTGAAATTATTTCATTTTTCTAGTAATTTTTTGTTTTGGTGACAATTTGACCCAAAAATGGCTTCGAATTTGAATTTTGGCTCTAATGTTTTTTCTACTTGGCAGAACATGTTGAAAGTTTCCCAGATTTAATATAAGGGCAATGCTACGCGTCGGCCAGAGATCCGCCGCCTCGGCTGCCGTTAGATTTATTGCTATCGAACAACCTATCCCGCCTTCATCATCGCAACAAAGGCAATGTTACAGAACGTTTTGCAACTGGGCTAATATTTCAGAAATATTTGCAATAGAGGTTGTGTTGTAGAAAAAAAGACGTCTTCACTTTTTGCAACATAGATAATGTTGTAGGAGGCCTTTTGCAAAAAGGATGATGTTGCAGATTTCTTTTTGTTTTTTTTTTGCAATGAACGATGATGTCGCAACAACACCGTCGTTGTTGCCGTCGTTTGTTTGCAACTCCGTTGTTGTTGTTGCATAAACTCAACTGTGCATGGACGCTCGTTGACTCATCGTTGTCGTCCGGGTCACTCGCGGACGCCGGGCGGAGACGATGCACGCAATGGCAGCGAAAATTTGGTGATAGAGGTCGGCCATGGTGGTTGTTGTTTCTGGATCCGTACCTAGTTGAGTCGAGGAGGCCATCGCCAACGGAGACCTGGTCGTCGTCACCACCGCAGGGGGTCTGCGCCTGGTCAACATGGTAGGCCCACGATGACAATGCTCATGGGTCCAGCCGTCGTCGCCCTCCCCAATCCTAACCACTGTAGGATCTAGCTCATCGGCCGATTTGCAACAAAGGCCTAGTCGTGGTCTTGCATTCTGGAACATGCATGGGTGGAGTTGCAAGAATTTACAGTGAGGGAAGGTTGGCTTCCGATCGTCCGATGAAAAACAAATCTGATGGACAGGGAGGCGGCGGATGCTCACCTTAAATCGACTGGCTGAAGGCAAGCGTTTCCCTTTAAAACATGGGTTGACTGGAATTTTGAGAATTTTTTTGGAAACTTTGGTTTTCGGCAAATTTTGACCCAAAATGGCTCTTAATTTGAATTTTCGCTCTAATTGTTTTTCAACTTGGCAATACTTGTTGAAACTTTCCCAGATTGAATACAAGGGTTGTTCGGTTTTTGAGAATTTTTTGAAAAAAATTCTGGGCACTTTCTTTTTCTGCTAGAATATTTATGTAGCATTTGGCTAGCATTAGGCCATCATGTGCACTTCATATGTTGAAAAGAAGAAAATATGTGAAAATCATAAGTTACTTTACGTAGGTCTAGATTTACTCGGCTAATGGAGTATAGTTTTGGGTCTATCTAGAACACATCTATATGTGACATAGTTATGTCGCATCTAAGCCCATGTCCACTCTATTCGTGGTCTATTTTTTTCTGTCTTAGTTTTTTTGTTTTCTTATTGCTGCATTATATATTTGTGGAAGCTTAAATGTGACATCCATAAAAAACATCTAGCCAAATAACAATGAAATGTGTATTAGACAAACTGTATAGTTTTTGTACTCTAGTCATGTGTTCTTCCTTCTCTAGTCCTCATTTTTCATATAAATTGGAGTAGTTTGGATTGCTTACCACATATTCCACGTTGTCCCCCCGCAAAAAAAAATGTTTTCCACGTACTCCCTCCGTTCCGGAATATTAGTCTTTCTAGGCATTAGAAATGGACACAACATACGGATGTATGTAGACTTATTTTAGAGTATACATTCACTCATTTTGCCCCGTATGTAGTCACTTGTTGAAATCTCTAGAAAGACAAATATTTAGAAACGGAGGGAGTAGTTCTCTAGTTCTCTTTCATTTTGTTTCTCTCTCTTCCAATCTTCCGGTTCCATGCTGGCATTGTTGAACACGCTTCGTTGCCTCGGCGGAGCAGGTCAGCTTCCCAACCCGAAGTTCATGGTTGCTAATGCTGAGCACGTGCAAGATAAAATATTTCCGGTTTGTTTCCATCATGAGTGGACCTTTCACTTTCCACCTCTCCTTCAAATTCGTGATCTCCTATTCTCCAGCGACGCCCCCCTCCCCCCTCCCCCTTCGACTTGCATCAGTCAACCAGCTTTCTCGCCTTTGCGAGCTAGGACGTCTTAGCTTGGTGCCGCTGGCAGCGCCGTCCCTGTTTTCCGGCGAGGTCCTAACTCGGCCTTGTCATGATCGACACTCCTCACGGGCACGTGTCACGTCGCCCTAGTCTTGGGCCTCAATGGAATCAACTGAGACGCGTGAACTTCTCAGGTACCTATTAAACTCGTTAAGAGGCGTTAGAATGGTGGCCAACCAGCTACATCATGTGGCGTATGTTTGTTGGCCACGGTGAAAAAGTTTTTTTAAATGCTAGGAAGACTTTTTTTCGAGAGAAGTTTCTCTAATCTTTTTTTTATTCCTTTTAAGATGGTGTTGGTGTCCACGTGATGTGAGAATATATTTTTAAGATTTTAACATGATGATGAGGTGCGCATAGATTTCTCTCAAGCGGCCTGCAATTACGGGGCCCAACCACTGGAGCTTAACAAACGTGTAACTTTATAAAAAAGATTTTGTTGCATGCACGGCGATCAACTCAAACTCGCTTGTGGCGAAGGACAAGTAAAGTCTGTTTTAAACCCTGACTTCATATGTCCAGTCAGAATCAAATCTTAACCTTTTAATCCCTGAAATTGATACCTTGTGCTCACGGATCCCGATCAATCCAAACCCTGGATTCACTTAGATCGGTTTGGTGCGTCAGAAAATTGGCAATCCCGGTCGGGATCTCTTTCTACACTCACTGATTACACATGTCTACATGTCATATTTATTTTCTCTCCTTGAATCTCCCCAAGAACTGCGCCATCACTGGTACGGGTTGGTGACAGCCGCGGCCATACTGGCCCTGTGCCATGAACCTCCCGGGTCGGACCTCGCCGTCTCTGGCCACGCAGCTGGGTCCCAGCCCATGGCCTATGTGTGAAGTGGCACGCCTGAACCATGGACATGCATTTGCACGTACACATGTGGTCAATTACGGGGTGATAATCGAGCATGTACGTAGCACTTGAGTAAAGCTTTGATGCTGAGGCATGTGAGGCTGTGACGCCGTCCTCTCGGTTCCGACATGACCGCGGAAGGTGACCAGCTGGTCGACAAGGTCGGGCAGCCGCCTGGCGGCGGCTCCCCGCTTGCGCCTCGTGGTCCGACAGCAGCCAGCGTCAGACCCTGGATAGCTTCGCCGTCAGCCGACGAATCATCCGGCAGAGCTCAGCCGAGTATTACAAAGTGAAGGCGCTCGCCGTGAGCGCCATCGCGTGGGTGCACTATTGCGGGCTAGGGGTTCGTTTGACTGCCTTGTTAACTGCTGAAAGAGCGTGGCACTGACTTCGGGCGGTAGCCACGGTTGTAAGGATGCCGACCACGCCGTCCAACTTGCCCTTGACACGTGAAAACCTCGCCACGGCCTCGTCCAAGTCGCCGCCATGGCATCGACCCGTAGACGCGGCGAAGCCAGGCTATAACTGTGTAGTTGCTTGACTACAGAGGTTTTTCCTACGACATCGACCCCAGGTCTGCATATCACGTCGTTGAACCAGGCAACCAGCAATATTTAACGAGTTTTGCTACATCCACGTTATCTTACGTGAGTTTACGTGCTGAATATGAGGTGGCAACGTTTGATTGGACTTAATGAGACGCGGGGCCTACCCTGAAAATCAGGGGGAATGTTTAGTACGTGGGGAATATATCTGGCCATGGGCCGGGCCGGGTCGGGCTTGGGCCGGGCCTAAAAAAGCCCATGGCAGAAAATTGAGGCTCAGGCCCTCCCAGGCCCTACCATCGGGCCTACTTTTCAAGCCCAAGCCCGGCCCATCTGGTAAAAAGCCCTTAGGGCTTAGGGCCGTGGGCCGGGCCTCTTCCTTAAAATGCCAATATGCCAAGCCCAAGCCCGTCCAGACCCTGCTGCTGGGCTCAAAACTTAGGCCCAAGCCCGGCCCACAAGCAAGCCCATCGGCATAGGCCCTGGATTTTAGGGCCGGGCCTGGGTGGGCCGACAGGGCCGGGCCTGATGGCCAGGACTAGTGGGGAAGGAAGGCTTCGTAACTTCAAGTAATAGTTTACGTAGGTTTAGTATTTTCGATATTTAACTACACAGGCACATCTATTCTCTTATTTTTCTGCTTGTGTAACAATTAGTTGGGCCACTACTGGGCCATATCGCAAGAAGAAATTCAAAATCCCTTAACTGATCGCACTAGTTGATCCCCAAATTACGTGATCTGGTTGGCTCCTTCACGCATGCCTCTTCAATGACCGTCGACGGCCGCCGCAGCGCATCGCCTTCAGACTTGTTGTCCCGGACTCCCGGCATCGGTGATCTTTGGCTGGACTCTGGACGTGAGACGTGAGGAACGATCACATTGAGCCGTCCGGCGAGCCGCGAGCGGCGCACCTGCGGCTGCACACAAATTGTCCGTCTGAAACTCTGAATCCATCGATCTGCACTCTGTATCTGATCCAACACAACTGCACAAGGCAATCCCTCCACTTTTCTACTTCTACTTGTTTGTTTTATGTGCAAAAACAGCAATACAGTTCATTATTTTCCAGTTTTTCTCTCACTAGCAATATTAAGATTTAGGATGTAGGAGATTATTTTTATTAAGAATAAGAATTGCATATTTCCCTTTTCTTAGCAATAGATTTAATTTGTCAGGTCATTCGTTTGATAAATGGATAAATTTGTGAAGAAGTGACAATCCAACTCAAATGTTGCAAATACCACACAGCAATCACCTGCGAATGAGGAAGAACAGACTCCTATTGATGCTCGAGCCGCTTTGGAAAGTGTGTTAACTAATAGCAATGCAAGGCTGCGCCCAGCTAAAGAAAACGAGGAAGTTGATACTCCTTCCGTTTCTTTTTAGTCTGCATATAAAAATTGGTCAAAGTCAAACTTAGTAAAGTTTGACCAACTTTATAGAAAAAAATATCAACATCTACGATACTAAAGCGATATGGTATGAAAAATAATTTCATGATGCATCTAACATTATTGATTTCATATTATGAACCTTGATATTCTTTTCTATAAACTTAGTCAAAGTTAATAAAGTTTGACTTTGACCAAATCTTATATGCAGACTAAAAAGAAACGGAGGGAGTACATCTAATCTTCCGTCGGATCCTGCAAATCGCATACCAATTTTTCAGTACAGTGCCAAAGTACGTGATTGTGTGCGAAGATCTTAGTGTCCAACTTGATAACTTCCTTAAAAATGTTCGTGATGATTCAAGACTCTCCCATTTGAAAGAGGTTAGTGATCTTTGCAGAAAACTCGTTGAGACAAAGAAGTACAATACCTTTCCTCTAGTATTCCTTTTGGTAAAGCTAGCATTAATCTTGCCGGTGGCGACGGCAACAGTTGAGAGAGCATTTTTCGCGATGAAATATATCAAGTCTGATTTGCGCAATAGAATAGGTGATAATTTCTTGTACCATTGTCTCATAACTTATGTTAAAACCGATGTATTCCAGTCTATTAGTACTGATGCTATTGTGCATACATATCAATGTTTGTATCGTCGCAAAGTACTACTGCCATAGATATGTTGGTTTGTAATAAAGTACGATGTCTTTATTCCTGTTTATGATCTATTTTTTTTTAATTAGTGAAAGTGAAGCTTGACATCACATGGATTTGATCCTGGCACCGCCACTGAGACGCCCCTGGCAGCAGCCTGCGCCTGCGATCCAGCCTCTCCACGCGCATGCTCCATGGACCTGCGTTGTGCGGACTGCGGAGGTTGAAGAAGTACCAGCGCCGTGTAGCGTCCGCCCCTGCCCCCGTGCTTGACATGGCTGCTACGCTTTGCCTAGCCGCCGCAACACGACCAGGAGCCACGCCCACCACGGCAAGAGTATACTATGATCCCGGGCGGGATCGATCTTTTCCAGCTGCACCAAACAGGTCCAGGGTCAAGATTGGTCGGGATAAGTGAGTACAGAGTGTGGATTTCAGGGATCGAGAGGTTAGGGTTCAATTCTGACCAGCTGTACGAAATCAAGGTTTAAAATTTGGACTTTACTCGCGAAGGACCTACAAACAATACCGAAACTGATATTTCCCTCGCATCAGACACGATGGAGCTCTCGCGGGCGAGGCTGCATACGAGCTGAGTCGACTACACAGCGGATTAATGGCCGGACGTGGCGGTTTCCATGAAGTTGTTAACGTCGTTGACGAGCTTCCCGGCGTCGGGGAGCTTCAGGAACATGTAGAAGCCATGGATAGCGTCCGCTAACTCCAGCACCTGCACCGCCTCATAGTAGCCGGAAACGGGGAATGGTGGGCCGTCCCTCGATCCGGATTCATCGACCCAGAATCAGATTCGGGAACGAGGGTCGATTTGGTAAGATTCGATGCGGATTCAGCGTTTCCGCAGCCGGATCGTCGATTCAGGTTCGGCGACTCGACAGTCTTGGTTCTTGAATCGATCGAGTAAGCAAAAGGTCAGCCATATCAATCAGGAACTCCTCGTTTTACTCTCTGCCCCGTTCTTTTCCACTCCCCTAAATAACTCCTCGTTCTGCTCTCCAATTACTTCAAGGCTGCTAATAAATTTTTCATTGGGAAGGAGATGATTTATTTTAGTCTTCATGGATCGACGGGAGATGACCAACTAGTAAAGATTCACGTTCCTCGTTCCATGGTACCGTACCGGATTCATAGTACCGGAATTGATTGGATCGCGTTTCCGCTTTAGAAAAATCGTTCTAGAGATGTATACCCCCGTTGTACCCTATTTTTTCTAGCCTCCGACTCTCGTCCCCCGTTCCCGTTCCTCGTTCCCATCGTACCGGAGACCATCGCCGGCGGGAACGCCTCCGGTAGCTCGGGCTCCGGGCCCGCCTCGCCAGTCACGTGCGCCGCCGGGTGGTTCCGATCGGCCCCCTCCGGCAGGAACGCCTTCCATGACCAGTCCGAGCGGCGCATGTTCACCACCGGCCCCACGCCCTCCAGCCTCAGCTCTGCTTTTGGGCGCTCCTCGCCGCCGAAGTACGGCTGCAGCAGGATGATACCGGCGAGGCGGACAGTGTTATCAGAAGCAGCGGGTGCCGAGGAGGTCCATCGGTGGGCCACGTGGTGGGCGATGTTGCCGCCGGCGCTGTCCCCGAAGAGGAAGCACCGGGAGAGGTCGACTGGGATGCCGATGTCGGCAGGGAGGCCGGTGGTGGCAAGGTAGCTGAGCACGTTCGCGCAGTCATCGTAGGCCGCGGGGTAACGGTGCTCGGGCGCGCGGCGATAGTTGACGGAGACGACCACGGCGCCCAGCTCGCTGCAGAAGCGGCGGCACATGGCGTCCACGGGCGCGGACGCCGCGGAGAGCAGCGCGAAGCCGCCGCCGTGGAAGTACACGAGGACGGGGAGCGGCGCCGCCTCGGCTTTACCTGCGGAAGGGGAGAAGACGCGCGCCCAGAGGCTTCTGTCGGCGTTGACCATGACGTCAGCGGAGCGGACGCCGAGCGCGTCCGGGCGCGGTCTCGCCGGGGTCTGGCGGTCGGCGAACGAAAAGAGGAAGCGGTTCACGGTGCCGTCGCGGCGCTGCGAGAGGTCGCAGGCGGCCCCGAGCGCGAGCACCTGGAGCCGCACCGTCCACGGCAGCACCGGAGGCGCCGGCCGCGCGCTCTCTGCTCCCGCCATCAATTTCTTGGCTTGGCCGCCTCCGTCTCGCTGCCTTTTATCCGTTGTGCAGTGTGCACACGGGAGAATAACGCAAACGCTGAAACAATGGAAGAGGATTTTGGCACCATAAATCCAGAACGGGCGATTGCAATCTGCATTCGATCCGATCGCGACGTTGACAATGTATGTCGCCGACGATGGTTTGAAGATGATCATCGTGTGAAGCAGAGCGTCTGCAGTGACGTGTCGCTGCCGGCAACTGCGTACTCCACTCCACCCGCCTCATTTCGGCTGGTCCAGCCGGCGTCACCGCGTCGCCGCTGACACGCCGCCGGTCGAAGTCGACCGCGCAGTGAACCAGAGACGATGATTAACGACCATTAGTCCTGAACCGGACGTGCGTTGCACGTTGCACCTTGCACAGGCGTTCTCGTATTGTTCCTGTCTCTGCTAATCTATCTTGTGGCTGCAGAAAGAAGGTTTTCCAGTGTTCAAAAAAGAAGTTCACGGATTGGAAAAGTCTGAAAAATTCTGAAAAAGGTGTACGTATGCACTTCTTGAATTTTATACATCCGTTGGCTCTTCTTGAATGAACAATATGAGAAAAACCCAAAATTGGAAAAGTTCATGGCTTTTGTTTAAAAAAACGATTTTGAATATTTTTTGGTGAATTTGAAAAAAGTTCACGAATTTTGATTATTTTTGCAAATTTAAAAAATGTTCATGGGTTTGAAAATAGTTGATGGATTCAAAAATATTCAAGAAACAAAGGTTGGATTTGAAAAAAAAGTTTGTGAGTTTGAGAGAAAGGTTACAATCTTCAAAAAAAGTTTGTAACCTTTTTTAAAAAATCATGAATTTCAAAATTGTTCATGGATTTTTAAAAAGTTCACGAATTTTAAAAAGATTATAAATTTGAAAACATTAATGTGTCCAAAAAAGTTCACGGATTCTAAAAAAAGTTCAGGTTTTGAAAAAGGTTCACTAATTTGAGAAAGGATGGGATTGGGATTGGCTTATCGAGATGTGCGTGTATCTCATATCATTCTAGTGACTCCGCTTTCCTGACCAGGGAACTGCTATCTCAAGGATAGTCAAGTCCCGGATTCGAAAGTCGTTTTAGAAAAATTCACACATTTGAAAAAAGAATAGAAAAAAGCAATAATAAAGAAAAGAGAACAAAACGAAACAAAACCGGTACAAAAAAGAAAAAAGAAAAACTGGTAGGAAGATTCTAGAAGCTTCACAAAACCGGTTGGAAGCTTCTAGAAGCTTCCCCAAAACGGGTTGGTGTAAAAAGCCGTTCGTCAAAAGAAAGACAAACAATGTTACATTTGCCGACCCATTGCACTCGGAGGGGTGTCCGCCATTTGCAGTTAAGCCTATAAGTGCCGCAAAGGACGCCAGATACGGATTGGGGTTGGTTCGCTCTGTCGATGGCTGAATTGTCAACCGTTTGACCGGTCAGTGATGCACTTTTGTAAAAAAAATGGATCTGAATAATTATTAAAAAGCACAAAATTTTATTAAAGACCTGGATTTGCAAAAAATAGATTTGCAAAAAATTACACAATAAGAAAAAAAAATCATAATTTCAAAAAACTCGCAGTTCTACAAAAAGTTCTATGATTTTGTAAAGGTAGGAATTTGGAAACATTCATAAATATGAAAAATGTGTGTGGATTTGAATATATTCATGCATTTGAAAAAGTTCACGGATTTGAAAAATGTTCAAGAGTTTTGAAAAATGCACATGAGTGTGAAAAATGTTTGCCAACTAAAAAAATGTTCACAAATTCAATGAACGTTCATGAATTCATTAAAAGTTTGCGGGTTTGAAAAAAGTTCATAATTTTGGAAAATCTCATGGTTTTGAGAAAAGTTCAAGAATTTGAAATTGTTTGTGAATTTGAAAATAGTCTACACATTCAGGAAAAAATGTTAACAAAATTCACGTATTTGAATTTTTTCATACATTTGAAAAAAAATGCATAGCAAGAAAAGAAAAAAAAAACTAACAGAAAACCAGAAAAAAAAAAGGAGCGACCCTCTACATGGCTGGCTCATTACGTACGACTAGTGTACGCTGGTTTGCGAAATGAACTAAAGCCAGAGCCGAATAGCATTTGGTTGAATCCCTAAAAAAAGTGTTTGGTTGATCGGCTCAGTCTGGGAGGTAAAGGAAACGTCTAAAAGGACCTTGGGGAAGTTATGCAAGCACCTATGCGTGGTGAGGCAGAAATTATGAAAAAAGAAGTGGCTGGGCTTGTTGAATAATTGTTTTATTGCAAATTCATAGAGTTACAATCGCGAGGACACAGGTCCTCGATACAAGGTGGGACTGCACGTAGCCAAACAGCGGTGGCTCGCTCCGTTCGGCTATACTTCGCCAAATGATCGGCAACTCTATTCTGAGAGCGACAAAGTTTCTGAGGTAAAAACTCCCTAATACCAGCGAAGTGTAGAATCTCCAAGACTAACTGGACATATGCTGAACTCCGCAGGGCACCGGAGGTCAAGCACAACATCGCTTGAGAGGAGTCAGATTGAACCACCACGAGGCCGTTCGAATGTTGGATGGCATGGTTCATACCTTGCATCATTGCATGAAACTCGGCCTCGAGTGGATCATTACAGTGGAAGATATAGCGATAAGCCGCAAAAAGGATCGCCCCTTCGTTGTTCCTTAAGACATTTCCAACCGCCGTTGTCCCATCCTCCGGCTGGTACGAGCCGTCAACCGACAGAGCCACCACGCCATGCGCCAGAGCCGGCCAAGGCAGTAGAGGAACTGGGTCCTTCTGACATGGTGCTTCACTGGAGATCGTTGGCATTTTCCCTTTGATAATATCATCAGGTGAGAACTTGCCGGCGAGGTTGATTGATTTGTAGTAACTGTCCAGGAACTCCACCGAGGTGAGCACGGGTGGTGCCTCCTTGCCATGATAAATCTCATTCTGAATGTGCCAAATGCGCCATATCAGCATGATGACCATATCTATGACTGCACTCGAACATGAGCTAAGCAGGTGCATTAGCCATTCCTTGCCAGAGTCAATAAGGATGTCATCGCTGGGGAGCGGCCAGCGTCTTCGCATGTTAAGCCATAGGGTTCTCGCATGAGTGCAGGCTGTCAATGCATGGAATGTGCTCTCCACCTCCACCCCACAGAGCGAACACTGGGAGCGTGTGGCCAAGTGTCGATAGTTTTTGCATTGTTGCGTAGCTAGAGTTCCGGTCACTACCCTCCAGGCGGTGATCTTCCTTTTCTGAGGCACTTTGGCCAACCAAACCAAGTTCCACAATGACCGATCCTGCTGGGTTGGTGCTAGAAGAGCCATTGGCATAATTCGCATTGTGATCATATGTAGCCAGCTTATAAGCACTCTTCACCGAGAAAACACCGCATGGCTCTGGGAACCAAGACAGAAAGTAATCTCGTTGACGGGGCGAGGTTCTAATTTTCAGAATGTAGTACACATCCATAGGCCAGAAAAACTCTCTTAGTCGATCAGCACGCGATGCATCGTTGTCATCAAGAAAATCAGCAACCCGGTTCAGTCTGCAGTTACCCTTTGGTGTGATTGGCCGGAATGACGATGGCCCGGGGATCCAAGGATCCCTCCAAGTGTGGATGCCAGTCCCGTTCCCCACCCTCCAAATCACTCCTTTCTTGAGCAGATCAAGGCCGTGCAATTCCACACTGAGGATCCATTGCCAGAAAATACCGTATCCAATAAGTGGCCAGAAGGATAGTATTTGGCCTTTAACAGTCGTGCACATAAGCTCTCTGGCATGTCCAATAGCCGCCAAGCTTGTTTTGTAAGCAAGGCTTGGTTAAAGGATCTCATATCCCGAAACCCCATGCCACCCATAGGTTTCGGCAGTCTCAATTTGTCCCAAGTCATCCAAGCCATCTTTTTCTTCCCGTTCTCCATGCCCCACCAGTACTGGCGTATCATACATGTCAACTCATCGCATACCGAGGCTGGTAGTTTGAAGTAACATAAGCTGGGATGGCTTGGGCCACGGCTTTAATTAGAATTTCCTTGTTGCCCGAAGATACATATTGCTCACTCGAGTCTATGATTCTTCCGCAGCCTCTCATGGATAGTTTCAAAGTTTCGTTTATGAATGCGTCCTTCTGGGACCGGAAGCCCTAAATACTTGGGCTCGAAAACTTCTTGTGTAATTTCCAACACATTTTTGACCTCCTGTGACACACTTGGTTCGCAATTCTCTGAGAAGAGGATGGAACACTTCGACGGGTTGATCAATTGTCCAGTCGCCGCCGTGTACGTGTTCAACACACCTTTAACCAAGAGAGCTTGCTATTCCGAAGCATGGAAAAACAGGAGGGAATCGTCCGCGAACAGAAGACGTGAGATGACGGGAGCACCTCTACATATCTTGACCCCTTGCAGTCCATCTTCCCCCATAACCTTGTTGATGAGAGCAGAAAGAGCATCACCTACAAATAGGAAAAGAAAGGGGGATAACGGGTCACCTTGCCGGAGGCCTCTTGAGGGCGAGAAGGCCTCCAACAGCTTGCCGTTAAATTTGACGGCGTACTTCACTGAGGTTACATACACCATAACTCGCGAAATCCATTATTCAGAAAAACCCCACTTGGGCAGTGCCTTCTCCAAGAAAACCCAATCCACACGGTCATAGGCTTTTGATAAATCAAGTTTATAAGCACAAAGAGTGGTTGACGGATCCCTAACAGACTGAATGTGATGAATACACTCAAAGGCAATAATGGAGTTGTCAAAAATGAGCCGACCCGGTATAAACGCACTCTGATTTTCAGATATAAGGTCTGTGAGAAGAGGGCGAAGCCTATTCACCATGCACTTTGACACGATCTTATAAACCACATTACACAAGCTAATGGGCCGAAAGTCCTTTAGTTCCTTAGGGTGAGGAACTTTAGGCATCAACACAATCGTTGTGTCATTAACCCCCTCAGGCATAATCCCGGAGATGAAGAAATCCTGAACTGCAGCCACGATTTCCTTCTTAAGAGCAGGACAGTTCCATTGATAAAACCTGGACGGGAATCCATCACAACCCGACGCCTTCAACGGTCTGATCTGGAATAATGCATTGGAAATTTCCTCCTCCTTGTATGGTTTACATAAAGTCTTCATTCATCTCTGTAGTCACTTTTGGTGCAATGCTATCCAACACCGCATTAGGGTCCAGGGTAGGATCCTTAGTGAAAATCTCCTTGAAATAGGAGTTCGCCATAATCTCCATATCGGATGGAGTGTTGCACCATGAACCGTCGGCCTTCAACAGTCTCTGGATATCGTTACAGCATGCGCGCCAAATTGCACGTCGGTGAAGGTATTTAGTATTGCGTTCCCCTTCCTTCAGCCATTCAATCCGAGATCGTTGGAGCCACATCATCTCCTCTCTATAGAGAAGCTCATCAAGTAGGTTCAGCTTTGCCCGAACCAGTGTATGATCCACACCCGCGAGTTGCAGATCCTCCAACTGGCTACGCAAGGTTTCAATCTCCCTTAGGACATTACCAAAATTTGCCAAGCTCCACTGCCGCAGGTCCTTCATGACCTCTTTCAGGGAAAGCGCGACATAGCCCAGCTGGCCGGTGCTTGGCCCAGGCATCATTGATAACAGTGGGGAGTTTGATATCCCGCTCCCACATGATCTCACATCTAGGTATTGACACTCGGTGCGTCGGTTCCTACACCCCTTCCAAGTTAATCAGCAGGGGAGTATGGCCCGAACAGGAGGTGACAAGGTGACGCACCTGAGCTGCCGGGAAGACATCACGTAATGCTTCATCAACAACCACACGATCAAGGTGAAGTTGAACATTGCGGTACCCAGCCTGGCCGTTATTGTATGTGAACGGTAGATCGAAGAACCCGAGATCCTCCAGCTCGCAAGTTTGTAAACAATCTCTGAATGCAGCCATTTGTGCCTCTGCATGCATCATTCTTGAAAGATGCTCATGCTGCCAGAGTGCTTCATTGAAGTCCCCACAGACAACCCATGGTTCACGCGAGACCGATCGCAGCCGGCATAAATGGTCCCACATACATTGTCGATTTTCCACCCTCGGCTCCCCATATACGAATGTGCCTCTCCAAAGAACACCAGAACCACCATCATGCACACGAACATCGATGAACCTGTTACAAGATTCTAGCACCGTAACCGAAAGAGACTCATCCCAGAACAGAGCTAGACTACCACTCCGTCCATCACTACTGACACCATGGAATCCTTTTAAACCAAGTCGCCACTTTAGCTTCTCCACCTTAGCTGAATCCTTCCTAGTCCCACAAAGAAAGACTAGCTTGGGGTTATTGGCTTTTGAGAGGGCCAAAACCTCATGAACTATCCGGCAGTCCCCCCCGGCAATTCCAAGACAAGATATTCATTGCGTCCAGCGGCCCCCCTCGAGAGAGGCCGCCGATGTATCATTGTTGTCATTGTCCTTCGACATTTTCAGCTGCTTGTTGCTTGAATCACTGCTCGCTGGCGAGTTGTTCTGATGAGCATCCCCTCCACTCCCATCGGTGATAGCTAGCAAAGCTTTAGGAGCTCCCGGGGTCTCACTGAACCCTGCCTCAACAACATCCATATTCAGCCGTTTCTTTGCATCCTTATCCACCTCCATTCTGGCAACAAACTGTTTCACAGGGATTGTCGCCGTGTCTAGGGTTTCCGGGTCGGTCCTCTCCTCTCTTGGAGCCAAAGCAGATAGGCTCCCTGCCTTACCAGAGGGGCGGGGGCCGGACTGCCTGTTCACCGCAGCGCCCTACCCAGGCCAGGACGGCCCCTCCGCATACATCCAGTCCCCAAACTTCATATCTTTCTTTTCATGTATGCCCAAGCCACACTCCTTATGATCATGGACAATCAGCCCACACACCTTGCAAAATCGAGCGAGTTTCTCATAACAAACAAGGTACACTTGACATTCTTTTGCTCGCACAATACTGACAAACTTAGTAAGGGGATGCTTAATGTTGTGATTCACCCTAATCCTCACATAATCACCCTCGTATTCCCATTGAACCTCATCTCCATTATCTCCCCCGCACCCTTCAACAGCTTCTCAACAATGTGTTCCTTGCAATACGGGTCGGGGAGCTTGTGAATCCGAAGCCATATTGGCATGTGATCAAACACCACGTCTTCAGCCCTGCTGAATCCATCATACACGCAAAGTAGCACCGCCATGTTGCGGAATAGCCAATGCCGTTGTTTCATGATCCGCTCCCAGTCCCCTAAGCAAGATGCCTGGACGACGAACCTGTTTGGCCCGACCGGCCGGAATCTAACGCCTTGCGCCAGGTTCCAAGCCGTCCTCATCTTCTTGTAGAAGGCCGACGGAGAGAAAGTTTTGTCGGTATGAACCCTAGCAAGGTCTAACCAACGGACGCTTTCCTTGATCTCCGGGTCCTCTTCATCGATATCCACATCCTCAAATTCTTCCTTGTTGAGATCTAGTTAGTCGAAGAAGTTCTCCAGATCGGGATCTGCAGTTGCTCCGCCGCCGCCCTCAAAACCGCCCCCACCACCGCCGCCCTTGGTCGCTGAGTTTGCATCCGAGGAGGACGCGATCACGAGCAAGCCGCAGGAGCACAGGGAACACCCCTGCAAAGCTTGCCGGGATCGGGTATTAGACACTGAGAGGACGAGCCGCCTCAGAGGAGAAAAACCCTAGCCGCGAGAGCTAGGGGAAAAACTGGTGCACGAATAATTTTTGGAATTAGAAGAAATTCACTGGCCCTAGTGATCACGGATAAATTGGTTGAAAACAGAGACAGAAATACGGAATTCTTTCACGAGTTTGCGTTGACGAGTAGAAAAAGAAATATAATTACTCTTCTCAAGAATAATCATGGCACTTGGCTTGAAGGTACTGATGCGCTAACCCTCTGGTTCTTGATTTTTTCATTAACCTGTTTTCGTCGGAAGTTCATGAAACAGACCCGGACCTGCTAGTTAAGCTGCACACGCATGTCACCGCGTGCTGAAATGAATGATATGTTGTTATCTCCTTGCACAACGAAGGATGTGAAAAATACCTACTGATGGTATTAAGGATCTCAAAGCACCGGAGCTAGATGGACTACATGCTATTTTTTATAAAAGACTATTGGCATATTTTTTGGAGAAGAAATTACACAGGAAGTATTGTACGCTCTTAACACGAGGGTGATTTAGGAGGAGTGGAATAATATTGCGGTTGTTCCAATCCGAAAACTGATAATCATGAGGTGGTTACACAATTTAGGTCAATAAGTTTTTACAATGTTATTTATAAGATTATATCCAAGATATTGGCGTCCCAATGAAAGTCAATTCTTAAGAAATCATTTCTCCAACTCAAAGTGTCTTTGTACCTGGCAGATTGATCACTGATAACGTACTGGTGGCACATGAGTTCGTCTAGCGAATCAAAAATATAAAGGTAGGAAGGATGGATTATATGGTTTTTGTGCGGTTAAGTTGGATATGCATAAGGCATACGACAGAATTGAGTGGGTGTTCTTGAAGAATATGATGGCCAAGTTGGGATTAACTTTGTTATGAATTGTGTTAGCTTGGTTAGATATATAGTAAGATATAACTCTCTCGAGACAGATAGTTTTACACCCACGAGGTGACGAGGGGAATTCATCAAGGGGGTCATCTATCACATATTTACTCCTGTTATGTGTTGATGCCTTATCAAGTATGATGTCACATGCAAAATAAGTTGGTGGCATTGATGAGATTAAGGTGTGCAGAAATGGACCATCAGTTTGACACCTTTTATTTACCGATGACCTTATTTCCTATGACACCGGTTATGTTAAATTCAACTTCCTTACAGCATGTTCTTGTTTCTTATTGTGCAAAATCAGGACAATTGGTGAGTAGAGGTAAATAAAATATCTTCTTTAGCCAAAACACAAATGTCGTGCTAAAGACCGAGATCTGCAATGAACTACATATTAACAATGAGGCTTTCTTAGATAAGTACTTGTCTGCCTGCATTGTGGGGGCGGATAGGTGTGACTGTTATAAACACTTTTTGGAAAGAATTAGGGGTTGAAAGAAAAACACCTATCACTAGGTGGAAAGGAAATCGTAATTAAGAGTGTGGCCAATGCATTATGGTCTATGCAATGTTAGTGTTTAAAATTACTAAGGGCCTCTGCAAGGACATAATGAATACTATTGCAGGTTTCTAGTGGGGTGATGATAGATATGAGAAGGAAATGCATTGGTACACCTGGTTGAAACTTTGTGTGCTGAAAAAAATGGGAGCATGGGATTTCGTGTCTTACACTCTTTTGACCTTGCAATGCTTGCCAAACAAGCATGTATACTAGTTAATCGTCCCAATTCTCTTTGTGCTAGAGTCCTGGAATCATAGTACTATATCCCTCCGTTCCTAAATATAAGTTTTTTTTAGATATTTCAATATAGACTACATTCGGATGTATACATACATATTTTGGAGTGTGGATTCACTCATTTTATTCTGTATGTAGTCCACGGCTAATGTAACAACTATGGACACTTGTGACAAAAGATGGCCTCGCCATGGTTTCCTCTCTTCGTATTCATGAAGTCATTTTTTTAGAAAAGGAGGATGACCCCCGGCCTCTGCATCTGGGCGATGCATACGGCCATTTTATTAATTATTCTCACAAGACCTTACAAAGCCATACAACAG
Organism: Triticum aestivum; assembly: GCF_018294505.1. Lineage (NCBI taxonomy): Eukaryota > Viridiplantae > Streptophyta > Magnoliopsida > Poales > Poaceae > Triticum > Triticum aestivum. The sequence continues at coordinate 148,998,003 of NC_057798.1, forward strand.
CAAGACTGAAGCCATCATCTAAGCAACAACTATCGCTACACCTATCCAATTGATGAAGGGGCGCAGATAGTCTGGGCCTAATACCAAACATACATCACAGCCAAACCTAAACATCTAAGACCCGAGGTTCCAACCAGGACGCCTGCCGAGTATGGGGCACCTACCAGTCTGGCGCACTCCTCAACCAGGACTCCTACCGAGTATGAGGCCGTCGCAGCCATCTACCACCAATCCATCTTCAGAGTTGTATTGTTGCATGTACCGTGTCAGGTCTCTCTTCCATCGATGTCACCACGACGCTTGACATCATTGCCCTCCTGTGTGAGTCCATTCTCCCACAACGAACTCCGAATCTACACTGCGCCATGCCGTCAAGATACGTCACCATCAGTGTGTAGGATGAAGCACCGCTCCACCGAAGAATCCATCCTCTGGTCCCTCGATCACGTGTGTACCTCAAGAATGACACCCCCAAGGGAGGAATAACACCAGAGCACCGCCGTCATCTGATCATCCGATCTAGGGTTTCCCCCAGAGGTAGCAGAGAGTGGCCTTGAACTTCTCCACGACGATGCCTTCAAGAAGGGAACGACGTAGATAGCGCCGCCACCGCCGGCCTTAGCAGACCCCGAAGGCAAGTTTTCACCCAGATCAGTTCGAACGGATCCAACTCTCGTGCACAGGCCGCCATTGTTGGGGATCGTTGCAGAAAATAAAAAATTTCTACGCATCACCAAGATCAATCTATGGAGTCATTTAGCAACAAGAGAGATAGGAGTGCATCTACATACCCTTGTAGATCGCGAGCGGAAGCGTTCAAGAGAACAGGGTTGAAGGAGTCGTACTCGTCGTGATCCAAATCACTGAAGATCCTAGCGCCGAACGGACGACACCTCCACGTTCAACACACGTACAGAGCGAAGACGTCTCCCGTGCCTTTATCCAGCAAGGAGGAGGGAGAGGTTGAGGAAGAGATCTCATGCAACAGCACAACGGCGTGGTGGTGATGGAGAGGCAGTACTCCGCCAGGGCTTCGCCAAGCTTATGTGGAGGAGGAGAGGTGTTGGGGAGGGGAGGGGCTGCGCCTTGGAGGTGGTGTGCAGCCCTCCCCTCGCCCCTCTATTTATAGGGGAAGGGGAAAGGGGGCCGCCCCCCCCTCTAGATGAGATCTAGAGGGGGGCGGCAGCCAAGGGGAGGGGGCTTGCCCCCCAAGCAAGGGGGGTGCCCCCTCTAGGGTTCCCCCCAACCCTAGGCGCATGGGCCCAAGGGGCAAGATGCGCCCAGCCCTCCAGGGGCTGGTACCCTACCCACTACGGCCCATGAGGCCCTCCGAGAGAGGTGGCTCCTCCCGGTGGACCCCCGAAACCCTTCCGATGGCCCCAGTATAATACCGATAAGCCCCTGAACTTTTCCGATGACCGTATGACAACTTCCCATATATAAATCTTCACCTCCAGACCATTCCGGAACTCCTCGTGACGTCTGGGATCTCATCCGGGACCCCGAACAACATTCGGTAATCACTTACAAGTCTTCCTAATAACCCTAGCGTCACCGAACCTTAAGTGTGTAGACCCTACGGGTTCGGGAATCATGCAGACATGACCGAGACAGCTCTCCGGCCAATAACCAACAGCGGGATCTGGATACCCGTGTTGACTCCCACATGTTCCACGATGATCTCATCGGATGAACCATGATGTCAAGGATTCAAGCAATCCCGTATACAATTCCCTTTGTCAATCGGTACGTTACTTGCCCGAGATTCGATCGTCGGTATCCCTATACCTCATTCAATCTCGTTATCGGCAAGTCAATTTACTCGTACCGTAATGCATGATCCCATGACCAACCACTTGGTCACACTGAGCTCATTATGATGATGCATTACCGAGTGGGCCCAGAGATACCTCTTCGTTATATGGAGCGACAAATCCCAGTCTCGATTCGTGCCAACCCAACAGACACTTTCGGAGATACCTGCAGTGCACCTTTATAGTCACCCAGTTACGTTGTGACGTTTGGTACACCCAAAGCACTCCTACGGTATCCGGGAGTTACATGATCTCATGGTCTAAGGAAATGATACTTGACATTAGAAAAGCTCTAGCAAACGAACTACACGATCTTGTGCTATGCTTAGGATTCGGTCTTGTCCATCACATCATTCTCCTAATGATGTGATCCCATTATCAATGACATCCAATGTACATAGTCAGGAAACCATGACTATCTGTTGATCAACAAGCTAGTCAACTAGAGGCTCACTAGGGACATGTTGTGGTCTATGTATTCACACATGTATTATGATTTCCAGATAACACAATTATAGCATGAACAATAGACAATTACCATGAACAAGGAAATATAATAATAACCATTTTATTATTGCCTCTAGGGCATATTTCCAATAGTCTCCCACTTGCACTAGAGTTAATAATCTAGTTACATTGTGATGAATCAAACACCCATAGAGTTCTGGTGTGAATCATGTTTTGCTCGCGGAAGAGGTTTAGTCAAAGGATCTCTGACATTCAGATCCGTATGCACTTTGCAAATATCTATGTCTCCATCTTGAACATTTTCACGAATGGAGTTGAAGCGACGCTTGATGTGCCTGGTCTTCTTGTGAAACCTGGGCTCCTTGGCAAGGGCAATGGCTCCAGTGTTGTCACAGAAGAGAGTCATCGGCCCCGACGCATTAGGTATAACTCCTAGGTCGGTAATGAACTCCTTCATCCAGATTGCTTCATGTGATGCCTCCGAGGCTGCCATGTATTCCGCTTCACATGTAGATCCCGCCACGATGCTTTGCTTGCAACTGCACCAGCTTACTGCCCCACCATTCAAAATATACACATATCCGGTTTGTGACTTAGAGTCATCCAGATCTGTGTCGAAGCTAGCGTCGACGTAACCCTTTACGACGAGCTCTTCGTCACCTCCATAAATGAGAAACATATCCTTAGTCCTTTTCAGGTACTTTAGGATATTCTTGACCGCTGTCCAATGTTCCATGTCAGGATTACTTTGGTACCTGCCTACCAAACTTACGGCAAGGTTTACATCAGGTCTGGTACACAACATGGCATACATAATAGACCCTATAGCCGAGGCATAGGGGATGACACTCATCTTTTCTCTATCTTCTGCCGTGGTCGGGCATTGAGCCGAGCTGAATTTCACACCTTGCAACACATGCAAGAACCCCTTCTTGGACTGATCCATATTGAACTTCTTCAATATATTATCAAGGTATGTGCTTTGTGAAAGACCTATGAGGCGTCTCGGTCTATCTCTATAGATCTTGATGCCTAATATGTAAGCAGTTTCTCCAAGGTCCTTCATTGAAAAACACTTGTTCAAGTAGGCCTTAATGCTATCCAAAAGTTCTATATCATTTCCCATCAAAAGTATGTCATCTACATATAATATGAGAAATGCTATAGAGCTCCCACTCACTTTCTTGTAAACGCAGGCTTCTCCATAAGTCTGCATAAACCCAAACACTTTGATCATTTCATCAAAGCGAATGTTCCAACTCCGAGATACTTGCACCAGCCCATAAATGGATCGCTGGAGCTTGCATACCTTGTTAGCATTCTTAGGATCGACAAAACCTTCCGGCTGCATCATATACAATTCTTCCTTAAGATAGCCGTTAAGGAATGCCGTTTTGACATCTATTTGCCATATCTCATAATCATAGTATGTGGTAACTGCTAACATGATTTGGACGGACTTCAGCTTCGCTACGGGAGAGAAAGTCTCATCATAGTAAACCCCTTGAACCTGTCGATAACCCTTAGCGACAAGTCGAGCCTTATAGATGGTAACGTTACCATCCGCGTCCGTCTTCTTCTTAAAGATCCATTTGTTTTCTATCGCTCGCTGATCATCGGGCAAGTCTGTCAAAGGCCATACTTTGTTTTCATACATGGATCCTATCTCAGATTGCATGGCTTCTAGCTATTTGTTGGAATCTGGGCCCGCCATCGCTTCTTCATAGTTCGAAGGTTCATCGTTGTCTAACAACATGATTTCTAGGACAGGGTTGCCATACCATTCTGGTGTGGAACGTGTCGTTGTGGACCTACAAAGTTCAGTAGTAACTTGATCCGAAGTACCTTGATCATCATCATTAACTTCCTCTCTAGTTGGTGTAGGCACCACGGGAACATCTTCCTGAGTTGCGCTACTTACCGTTTCAAGAGGTAGTACTTCATCAAGTTCCACCTTCCTCCCACTTACTTCTTTCGAGAGAAACTCTTTCTCCAGAAAGGACCCATTCTTGGCAACGAAAATCTTGCCTTCGGATCTTAGCTAGAAGGTATACCAATGGTTTCCTTAGGGTATCCTATGAAGACACATTTTACGACTTGGGTTCGAGCTTTTCAGGTTGAAGTTTCTTGACATAAGCATCGCATCCCCAAACTTTTAGAAATGACAGCTTAGGTTTCTTTCCAAACCATAATTCATACGGTGTCGTCTCAACGGATTTAGACGGTGCCCTATTTAAAGTGAATGTAGCTGTCTCTAAAGCGTATCCCCAAAATGATAGCGGTAAATCGGTAAGAGACATCATAGACCGCACCATATCCAATAGAGTGCGATTACGACATTCGGACACACCATTTCGCTGAGGTATTCCAGGCGGCATGAGTTGTGAAACAATTCCACATTTCCTTAAGTGCGTACCAAACTCATGACTTAAGTATTCTCCCCCACGATCTGATCGTAAGAACTTTATTTTTCTATCACGTTGATTCTCTACCTCATTCTGAAATTCCTTGAACTTTTCAAAGGTCTCAGACTTGTGTTTCATCAAGTAAACATACCCATATCTACTCAAGTCATCAGTGAGGGTGAGAACATAACGATAGCCACCATGAGCCTCAACGCTCATTTGACCGCACACATCAGTATGTATGATTTCCAATAAGCTGGTTGCTCGCTCCATTGTTCTGGAGAATAGAGTCTTGGTTATTTTACCCATGAGGCATGGTTCGCACGTGTCAAATGATTAGAAATCAAGAGACTCCAAGAGTCCATCTGTATGGAGCTTCTTCATGCGTTTGACACCAATGTGACCAAGGCGGCAGTGCCACAGATATGTGGGACTATCATTATCAATCTTACATCTTTTGGTATTCACACTATGAATATGTGTAACATCACGTTCGGGATTCATTAAGAATAAACCATTGACTAGCGGGGCATGACCATAAAACATATCTCTAATATAAATAGAACAACCATTATTCTCGGATTTAAATGACTAGCCATCTCGTATTAAACGAGATCCAGATACAATGTTCATGCTCAAAGCTGGCACTAAATAACAATTATTGAGGTTTAAAACTAATCCCGTAGGTAAATGTAGAGGTAGCGTGCCGACGGCGATCACATCGACCTTTGAACCATTCCCGACGCGCATCGTCACCTCGTCCTTCGCCAGTCTCTACTTATTCCGCAGCTCCTGTTTTGAGTTACAAATATGAGCAACCGCACCGGTATCAAATACCCAGGAGCTACTACGAGTACTGGTAAGGTACACATCAATAACATGTATATCACATATACCTTTGGTGTTGCCGGCCTTCTTATCCACTAAGTACTTGGGGCAGTTCCACTTCAAGTGTCCGCTTCCCTTGCAATAAAAGCACTCAGTCTCAGGTTTGGGTCCATGCTTTGGCTTCTTCCCGGCAACTGGCTTACCGGGCGCGACAACTCCCTTGCCGTCCTTCTTGAAGTTCTTCTTACCCTTGCCTTTCTTGAAACTAGTGGTTTTATTGACCATCAACACTTGATGTTCCTTTTTGATTTCTACCTCCGCTGATTTCAGCATTGAAAATACCTCAGGAATAGTTTTCACCATCCCCTGCATATTGTAGTTCATCACAAAGCTCTTGTAGCTTGGTGGGAGCGACTGAAGGATTCTGTCAATGACCGCGTCATCCGAGAGGTTAAATCCCAGCTGAGACAAGCGGTTGTGCAACCCAGACATTTTGAGTATATGCTCGCTGATAGAACTATTCTCCTCCATCTTAAAACTGTAGAACGTGTCGGAGACTTCATATATCTCGACCCGGGCATGAGCTTGGAAAACCATTTTCAGCTCTTGGAACATCTCATATGCTCCGTGCTACTCAAAACGCTTTTGGAGCCCCGGTTCTAAGCTATAAAGCATGCCGCACTGAACCAGGGAGTAATCATCACTACGCGACTGTCAGGCATTCATAACGTCTTGAGTTGCTGGGAAAACGGGTGCTTCACCTACCGGTGCATCTAGGACATATGCTCTTTTGGCAGCTATGAGGATGATCCTTAAGTTTCGGACCCAGTCCGTATGGTTGCTGCCATCGTCTTTCAGCTTGGTTTTCTCTAGGAACGCGTTGAAGTTGAGGGCAACATTAGGTGGGCCATTTGATCTACAAGACATATTGCAAAAGTTTTAGACTAAGTTCAAGATAATTAAGTTCATCTAATCAAATTATTTAATGAACTCCCACTTAGATAGACATCCCTCTAGTCATCTAAGTGATCCATGATCCGAGTCAACTAGGCCGTGTTCGATCATCACGTGAGACGGACTAGTCATCATCGGTGAACATCTTCATGTTGATCGTATCTTCTATACGACTCATGTTCGACCTTTCGGTCTCTTGTGTTCCGAGGCCATGTCTGTACATGCTAGGCTCGTCAAGTCGACCTGAGTGTTTTTTCATGTGTAAATCTGTCTTACACCCATTGTATGTGAACGTTAGAATCTATCACACCCGATCATCACGTGGTGCTTCGAAACAATGAACTTTCGCAACTGCACACAGTTAGGGGAAACACTTTCTTGAAATTATTATGAGGGATCATCTTATTTACTATCGTCGTTCTAAGCAAATAAGATGCAAAAACATGATAAACATCACATGCAATCAAATAGTGACATGATATGGCCAATATCATTTTGCTCCTTTTGATCTCCATCTTCGGGGCGCCATGATCATCATTGTCACCGGCATATGACACCATGATCTCCATCATCATGATCTCCATCATCGTATCTTCATGAAGTTGTCACGCCAATGATTACTTCTACTACTATGGCTAACGGTTTAGCAATAAAGTAAAGTAATTACATGGTGTTATTCAATGACACGCAGGTCATTCAATAATTAAGACAACTCCTATGGCTCCTGTCGGTTGTCATACTCATCGACATGCAAGTCGTGATTCCTACTACAAGAACATGATCAATCTCATACATCATATATATATATACCATTCATCACATCCTTTTGGCCATATCACATCACAAGGCATATGCTGCAAAAACAAGTTAGACATCCTCTAATTGTTGTTGCATGTTTTTACGTGGCTGCAATAGGGTTCTAGCAAGAACGTTTCTTACCTACGGCAAAACCACAACGTGATATGCCAATTTCTATTTACCCTTCATAAGGACCCTTTTCATCGAATCCGATCCGACTAAAGTGGGAGAGACAGACACCCGCTAGCCACCTTATGCAACTAGTGCATGCCAGTCGGTGGAACCTGAATCATGTAAGCGTACGTGTAAGGTCGGTCCGGGCCGCTTCATCCCACGTTGCCGCCGAAACAAGGTAAGACTAGTAGTGGCAAGTAAATCGACAAAATTTACACCCACAACAAAATTGTGTTCTACTCGTGCATAGAAACTACGCATAGACCTAGCTCTGATACCACTGTTGGGGATCGTTGCAGAAAATAAAAAATTTCTACGCATCACCAAGATCAATCTATGGAGTCATCTAGCAACGAGAGAGATAGGAGTGCATCTACATACCCTTGTAGATCGTGAGCGGAAGCGTTCAAGAGAACAGGGTTGAAGGAGTCGTACTCGTCGTGATCCAAATCACCGAAGATCCTAGCATCGGACGGACGGCACCTCCGCGTTCAACACACGTACGGAGCAGAGACGTCTCCCGTGCCTTGATCCAGCAAGGAGGAGGGAGAGGTCGAGGAAGAGATCTCCAGCAGAAGCACGACGGCGCGGTGGTGATGGAGAGGCAGTACTCCGGCAGGGCTTCGCCAAGCTTATGCGGAGGAGGAGAGGTGTTGGGGAGGGGAGGGGCTGCGCCTCGGAGGTGGTGTGCAGCCCTCCCCTCGCCCCTCTATTTATAGGGGAAGGGGAAAGGGGGCCAGCCTCCTCTAGATGAGATCTAGAGGGGGGGCAAGGGGAGGGGGCTTGCCCCCCAAGCAAGGGGGCGCCCCCTCTAGGCCCCCCAACCCTAGGCGCATGGGCCCAAGGGAGGGTGCGCCCAGCCCTCCAGGGGCTGGTTCCCTGCCCACTACGGCCCATGAGGCCCTCTGAGAGAGGTGGCCCCTCCCGGTGGACCCCCAGAACCCCTCCGGTGGCCCCGGTATAATACCGATAAGCCCCCGAACTTTTCCGGTGACCGTATGACAACTTCCCATATATAAATCTTCACCTCCGGACCATTCCGGAACTCCTCGTGACGTCCGGGATCTCATCCGGGACTCCGAACAACATTCGGTAATCACTTACATGTCTTCCTAATAACCCTAGCGTCACCGAACCTTAAGTGTGTAGACCCTACGGGTTCGGGAATCATGCAGACATGACCGAGATAGCTCTCCGGCCAATAACCAACAGCGGGATCTGGATACCCAAGTTGACTCCCACATGTTCCACGATGATCTCATCGGATGAACCACGATGTCAAGGATTCAAGCAATCCCGTATACAATTCCCTTTGTCAATCGGTACGTTACTTGCCCGAGATTCGATCGTCGGTATCCCAATACCTCGTTCAATATCGTTACCGGCAAGTCACTTTACTCGTACCATAATGCATGATCCCGTGACCAACCACTTGGTCACATTGAGCTCATTATGATGATGCATTACCGAGTGGGGCCAGAGATACCTCTCCGTCATACGAAGCGGCAAATCCCAGTCTCGAATCGTGCCAACCCAACAGACACTTTCAGAGATACATGTGGTGCACCTTTATAGTCACCCAGTTACGTTGTGATGTTTGGTACACCCAAAGCACTCCTACGGTATCCGGGAGTTACATGATCTCATGGTCTAAGGAAATGATACTTGACATTAGAAAAGCTCTAGCAAACGAACTACACGATCTTGTGCTATGCTTAGGATTGGGTCTTGTCCATCACATCATTCTCCTAATGATGTGATCCCGTTATCAATGACATCCAATGTCCATAGACAGGAAACCATGACTATCTGTTGATCAACGAGCTAGTCAACTAGAGGCTCACTAGGGACATGTTGTGGTCTATGTATTCACACATGTATTACGATTTCCGGATAACACAATTATAGCATGAACAATAGAAAATTATCATGAACAAGGAAATATAATAATAACCATTTTATTATTGCCTCTAGGGCATATTTCCAACAGCCGTCACCACCAGCACCACCAGGCAGAACCCTGGAGCACCGGCAGATCAGCGAGCCGCTGGCACCACCACATCCAGATCGCCGGCCACGTCGAGCCGCCGCCATCCCCCGTGCCATCCGGGCCAGAGACAGAGCCATCGACCGCGGACAAGGACCGCCGCCTGCACACGCCGGAGCACCGCCGAGAGCCCAGCGTCCGCCACCGCTTGCCAAGGGCCGCTGTCGCGCGCCTTGAGCGGACTCCCACGCACACTAGGGGAAACTGCCGTCGCCCCCAAGCCTGCGCCGCCAACCACCGTCGTGATCCGCCCGTGCCAGATCCAGGGAGCCGTGGGAGAAGAGATCCCACTGCCACCGACGCTGACCGGGCTTTGCCCAGCGGCGGTGAGGAGGAGAGGTCAGTGGAGGAACTAGGACGCGGCGGCGCTAGGGTTCCCCCTGGTCGCCGCGCAGGGGCTACACGGGAGGAAGAAGATGTGTACGGGAGAGAGATTGTCTGGTGTAGTTTGATTGTCTGAGCCCGGCGGCGGCAAGGGGGAGAGGTTAGTGGAGGAACAAGGACGCGGCGGTGCTAGGGTTCCCCCCCTGCGCGGCAACACGGGAGGAAGAAGATGTGTACGAGAGAGAGATTGTCTAGTGTAGTTCGCTGACGACCGGCACGACCGCTGCAACCCTCCCAGGCCATCGCCGGATTCGCTTCGGTGCGAGGAGGAGCTCCACCATGAGTTGAGGGACCTCCGCGAAGGCTGTCGCGAACACCGCTGTTCCCCGGGCCGTCGTGACATGTGGGGACGCTCCCGCTCTCCCCGCCGACTGCTTCGGGCAAATGGCACGCCCGGTGTCGCTCTCCCTCCCTCGATCCCCGCCGCTCCCGTTCTCCCACTCCGCCCCGGACCTCGTGTCCAGCCTCTCCATGCGGCCCGCCCCGCCTCCGGCTCCTCCCACGTAGAGGTACGTGCCGCCTCATGCGGTGGCCTCCGCGATGCCGGCCGCGGCTGCTGTCTTGGGCGGGGGCCCTGCCCGCGGGCGTTCCGGCCCTGCCAAGAAGAAGAAGCGTCATGGCGCGGGGCCCCTCCCCCTCTGGCTCCAGGCTCTTCTTCCGCTCCAGGTCCCATCTCCGGCCTTCCCCGCCCCCGTGCTTCAACTGCAGGGTGGCGGGCCACTCGCAAGTCGAATGCGTCAACTCCCATTGATGTTACCTCTGCAAAGACCCTAGGCACCCCGCCCTCCTGTGGCCGGATCGTCCGGTGGTGTCCCTCATGATGTACGGCCACATCATCGAGGGGCTGGGCTTCTTCCACCTCGAGGTCCCTGACGTGCCGCCCCCTCCCCCACCCTCCAAGAGGTCGCCACGGTGGTCGATGGGGTGGTCTCCCCGGAGATGATTGAGGCCGAGCTCAACCACCTCTACCGGCGCCAGTGGGACTGTGTGGTCACCCCCACTCCTGGCCACATCTTCACCGTCGTCTTCCCCGACTCCATCAGCTACGGATACGCCACCTGCAGTGGCCGGATCACTCTCGCCCTCAACCAGCTCATCATCGACATCTCTGAGCCGATCCTTGACGCCCAGGCAGTGGCCGTCCTGGACACCGCCTAGATTCTCGTGGCCGGCCTCCCTGACATTGCCCGGTCTGAGCTCGTCATTTGCCAGATGTCCCGGCTTCTTGGCAAGGTGGTGGTCGTATACGAGCTCTCTCTCCTCAAGGAGGAGGAGGTCCGGGTCAAGGTCAAGTGCCTCGACTCCTCCAAGCTCCGTGCAACCATCCAAGTGTTCTTCAACAACCAGGGCTTCGACCTCAGGATCTCTCCCGAGCCGCCCAACCACGTCGGCCGCTCCCGCTCTTTCGACGTTGGTCTCCCTGGCAGTAATGCAGGGGCCGACGGGGACTACCGCGGTCGTGATCGAGCTCGCTCCCACCGGTCGGAGGAGGACGGGGGTTCGGAGGACCCCCGCTCCCGCTCCCCGCCCCCCTCCTCCCAACTCCTGCTGCTAGCGGGCAGGGTCGCAGGCCGCACCCAGCTCGCTTCTTGATGGCCCGTCGGACTCGATGGCTACGTCATTCGAGGCAAGCGACATCTCCAGTGTCGGCCTGGTCGTCTGCCCGGCCTCCTCCCCGCGCTCTCCCGCCCCGCCGCCTCCTATCGCGCTGGACCTAGAGTCGGGTCTCCCCCCGGTGTCGACTCCAGATCCCGCCCCGCTCCTATCGGCCCCGGTGCCGGACCCCGAGGAGACCGTGTCGTCCGAGCTGGTCTCGTTTCCTCCGGCTCCTCCTACTGCGGTCGTGCTGCCTTTCCCCGGCCGTGCTCTCCCCCCTCCGCTACCGCCTCGGGTGGCCCCGGCCTCGCTTGTCGCGGCCCCTGCTCCGCCCCTGCTGTGCTCATCTCCGACCTCGGCCCTGACCCGGGTGCTCCTTGTCTGTGCTGGGCCTGCCTCTTGGGCTCCGCCTGCATCAGACCTTGCTGCGGATGGGGAGGCCCGGGTGACCACCCCGATGGCTGATACGTCTCCAACGTATCTATAATTTTTGATTGTGCCATGCTATTATATTACCTGTTTTGGATGTCTATGGGCTTTATTTTACACATTTATATCATTTTTGGGACTAACCTACTAACCGGAGGCCCAACCCGTATTGCTGTTTTTTGCCTATTTCAGTATTTCGAAGAAAAGGAATATCAAACGGAGTCCAAATGGAATGAAACCTTCGGGAGCGTGATTTTTGGAACGAACGTGATCCAGAGGACTTGGAGTGCAAGTCAAGAAGCAGTCGAGGCAGCCACGAGGGTGGGGGGCGCGCCCACCCCTACAGGGTGCGCCCCCTGTCTCGTGGGCCCCTCGGGCGGCCACCAACGTACTTCTTCCTCCTATATAAGCCTACATACCCCGAAAACATCCAGGGAGCCACCAAAGAAATATTTCCACCACCGTAACCTTCTGTATCCGCGAGATCCCATCTTGGAGCCGTCGTCGGCGTTCTGCCGGAGGGGGAATCCACCATGGAGGGCTTCTACATCAACACCATAGCCCCTCCAATGAGTTGTGAGTAGTTTACCACAGACCTTCGGGTCCATAGTTATTAGCTAGATGGCTTCTTCTCTCTTTTTGGATCTCAATACAATGTTCTCCCCCTCTCTTGTGGAGATCTATTCGATGTAATCTCTTTTTGCGGTGTGTTTGTCGAGATCCGATGAATTGTGGGTTTATGATCAAGTTTATCTATGAATAATATTTGAATCTTTTCTGAATTCTTTTATGTATGATTAATTTATCTTTGCAAGTCTCTTCGAATTATAGGTTTGGTTTGGCCTACTAGATTGATCTTTCTTGCCATGGGAGAAGTGCTTGGCTTTGGGTTCGATCTTGCGGTGTTCTTACCCAGTGACAGAAAGGGTTGCAAGACACGTATTGTATTGTTGTCACCGAGGACAAAAAGATGGGGTTTATATCATATTGCTTGCGTTTATCCCTCTACATCATGTCATCCTTCTTAATGTGTTACTGTGTTCTTATGAACTTAATACTCTAGATGCATGCTGGATAGCGGTCGATGTGTGGAGTAATAGTAGTAGATGTAGGCAGGAGTCGGTCTACTTGTTGCGGACGTGATGCCTATATACATGGTCATGCCTAGATAATCTTATAATTATTCGCTTTTCTATCAAATGCTCGACAATAATTTGTTCACCCATCGTAATACTTATGCTATCTTGAGAGAAGCCTCTAGTGAAACCTATGGCCCCCGGGTCTACCTTTTATCATATAAGTTTCCAATCTACTTTTATTTGCATCTTTATTTTCTGCATTTATATTATAAAATACCAAAAATATATTTATCTTATCATATTATCTCTATCAGATCTCACTTTCGCAAGTGGCCGTGAAGGGATTGCCAACCCCTTTATCGCGTTGGTTACTATTTCTTTGTTTGTTGGTGTAGGTTCGTGGGACTTGTGAGGAGCCTCCTACTGGATTGATACCTTGGTTCTCAAAAACTGAGGGAAATACTTACGCTACTGTGCTGCATCACCCTTTCCTCTTCAAGGAAAACCAACACAAGCTCAAGACGTAGCAAGAAGGATTTCTGGCGCCGTTGCCGTGGAGGTCTTCGCTCAAGTCAAGACATACCAAGTACCCATCACAAACTCATCTCCCTCGCATTTACAATATTTGCCATTTGACTCTCGTTTTCCTCTCCCCCACTTCACCCTTGCCGTTTTATTCGCCCTCTCTCTCCCAATATTCTTTTCCTCTCTCTTTTGCTTGAGTTTTTGTTTGCTTGTGTCTCCATGTGTCTTCTATGTGCTTGCATCTTTGCTTGCTAAAAAACTATTGATATGGATCCACTTAAAGTGTTCTACTTGGATCATCTTCGATCCTTATGCTCTCGTGCTGAAACCCCAACTAGCCTAGTTCACAGGAAATCTTTAGATGAGCATGCTCATTTTGTGCGTCATCGTTTGTCTGAAAAAGGGAGACACTTATGGGATCAAATAAACAGATTGATGTGTTATGCTTGGAATCTTTGTGAAATTTGTTATTTTACTTGTTGCTCTAAGAACCCTAAAAAACACCTTCCCTACCTATGTGAGTTTAATGAAAATGAAATCTTATCATCTTATGCAAAGGGTGTTTATAGTTACTATGATATCAAACAAATTGAAGAATTTGTTGCTTTTAAGGGTGCTTATGAAGTTGCTTCTTTGATTGAAAAGTATGATATTACTCTCTAGGAATCTGAAAATTTTGACATACTCAAATATTGCTATGAAAACTATGCTCATAATGTCTATGTCAAAGAATTTATTGAGAGAATGACTGTTGCTTTGGAAGAAAATAATGATATGCATGAATCTATAGATAATGATGATTCCGATGATTTGATTGAAATATCCCTGGATGAACATGATGCTTGCTATGCTTGTGGCCATGATGCCAATATTTATGAAGATGAATTTGCTATAGTTCCTTATGTTAAACATGAGATCGTTGCCATTGCACCCATACTTGGTATTTCCTTTAATGAAAGGCATGATTGCAATGATTTTACTATAAATTCTCTTGATGTCAATTGTTCTAATAATATGCAAAACCCTAAGCTTGGGGATGCTAGTTTTTCTATGTCTACTACTTGTTGCAATGATCATGACTAGGGTGATTCTTCTTATTATCGTGAAAATTTATTCAAGCCCCATGATGAATATGAGATTGATAATAGTGTTTGCAATAATATTGAAAGTGGGTTTGGAAGAATGTCAACTTTAGATCCCACATATTTGGAGAATGTTCAATCTTATGGTATTTTTGATAAAAGTGGGTTTGGAGAGGTCGTGACTTTAGTTAATGTTAATCCCACTATTTTGGGAGAGTGTCAACTTCGCATGCATGTGGATCATGTTGAAAATACTTTATGTGATAGCTATTTTGTTGAATTTTCTTATGATGCTACATGTAATTATTTTGAGAGAGGAAAATATGGTTGTAGAAATTTTCATGTTACTAAATTACCTCTCTTCATGTTGAGATTGCTATCATCTCTTTGTTCTTCCTTGGATATGCTAGTTTTTGCTTGTCTTGATAATTTGCTTGCTTACAAGATGCCTATGAATAGGAAGTATGTTAGATTTAAGTGTGTTCTGTCACATGTTTTATGATGCTCTCTTTGTGCTTCAATTCTTGTCTTTCATGTGAGTATCATTGAAATCTCAATGCCTAGCTAAAAAGGCTTTAAAGAAAAGCGCTTGTTGGGAGACAACCCAATATTTTTACTTGCTGTTATTTAATAAGTTTTGCATCTACTTTCTATTGAGATGTTTTTTCATGTTTTATTTAGTGTTTGTGCCAAGTAGAACCTATAGGATAACCTATGATGATAGTTGATTTGATTCTGCTGAAAAACAGAAACTTTGCGCTCACGAGAAAACATTCAATAAATCACAGAAACGAGCTTTTGCATTTATTCTTTTTGCTGATGTTCAATAAACAAAGTTTTTAGGACGTCCGATTTTGGTAGGATTTTTAAGGTTCCATAAGTTTGCGTTAGTTACAGATTGCTATAGACTGTTCTGTTTTTGACAGATTCTGTTTTTCGTGTGTTGTTTGCTTATTTTGATGCATCTATGGCTAGTAAAATAGTTTATGAACCATAGAGAACTTGGAATACAGTAGGTTTAACACCAATATAAATAAAGAATGAGTTCATTACAGTACTTTATGTGGTGGTTTTGGTTTCTTTTACTAACGGAGCTTATGAGATTTCCTGTTGAGTTCTGTGTTGTGAAGTTTTCAAGTT
Organism: Triticum aestivum; assembly: GCF_018294505.1. Lineage (NCBI taxonomy): Eukaryota > Viridiplantae > Streptophyta > Magnoliopsida > Poales > Poaceae > Triticum > Triticum aestivum. The sequence goes on from NC_057798.1 coordinate 149,013,726, forward strand.
TTGGGTAAAGATTTGATGGACTATGGAATAAAGGGTGGCAAAAGCCTAAGCTTGGGGATTACCAAGGCACCTGAAGATATTCAAGAATAGCCAAAAGCCTAAGCTTGGGGATGCCCCCGGAAGGCATCCCCTCTTTCGTCTCCGTTCATTGGTAACTTTACTTGGAGCTATATTTTTTATTTGCTACATGATATGTGTTTTTCTTGGAGCGTCGTGTATTATATTAGTCTTTTCTTTTTAGTTTACCACAATCATCCTTGCTGTAACACACCTTTTGGGCCTACTTGATTGAAATTTATTAGAATATGCTATGTGCTTCACTTATATCTTTTGAGCTAGATAGTTTTTACTCTAGTGCTTCACTTATATCTTTTAGAGCACGGCGGTGGATTAATTTTGAAGAAATTGTTGATCTCTCATGCTTCACTTATATTATTTTGAGAGTCTTTTAGAACAGCATGGTATTTGCTATGGTTATAAATTGGTCCTAGAATAATGAGCATCCAAGTTGGGTATAATAAAAACTATCATAAGAAGTGAATTGGATGCTATGATCAACTTGATACTTGATAATTGTTTTGAGATAGGGAGGTAGTGATATTAAAGTCATGCTAGTTGGGTGATTATGAATTTAAAGAATGCTTGTGTTGAAGTTAGCAAGTCCCGTAGCATGCACGTATGGTTAAAGTTGTGTAACAAATTTGAAGTATGAAGTGTACCTGGCTTGTGCATGCTTATGAGTGGCGGTCGGGGACGAGCGATGGTCTTTTCCTACCAATCTATCCCCCTAGGAGCATGCGCGTAGTGCTTGGTTTTTGATGACTTCTAAATTTTTGCAATAAGTATATGAGTTCTTTTGACTAATGTTGAGTCCATGGATTATACGCACTTTACCTTTCCATCATTGCTAGCCTCTTCGGTACCGTGCATTGCCCTTTCTCACCTTGAGAGTTGGTGCAAACTTCGTCGGTGCATCCAAACCCCGTGATATGATATGCTCTATCGCACATAAACCTCCTTATATCTTCCTCAAAATAGCCACCATACCTACCTATTTATGGCATTTCCATAGCCATTCCGAGATATATTGCCATGCAACTTTCCACCGTTCCGTTCATCATCATCATGACATACATTACTTTTATCATATTGCCATTGCATGATCATGTAGTTGACATCGTATTTGTGGCAAAGCCACCATGCATAATTTTTATACATGTCACTCTTGATTTATTGCACCATCCCGGTACACCGCCGGAGGCATTCATATAGAGTCATATCTTGTTCTAGTTTCGAGTTGTAATTCATGTGTTGTAATCAATAAAAGTGTGATGATCATCATTATTAGAGAATTGCCAAAAGAAAAAAAAGGAAGGCCAAAAGAAAAAAAAAGGCCAAAGAAAAACAATAAAAAATAAAATAAAGAAAATAAATAAAGGGGAAATGCTACTATCTCTTTTTCCACACTTGTGCTTCAAAGTAGCACCTTGTTATTCATGTAGTGAGTCTCATATATTGTGCTTCAAAGTAGCACCATGTTTTTCATATAGAGAGTCTCATATGTTGTCACTTTCATATACTAGTGGGAATTTTTCATTATAGAACTTGGCTTGTATATTCCTACGATGGGCTTCCTCAAATGCCCTAGGTCTTCGTGAGCAAGCAAGTTGGATGCACACCCACTAGTTTTCTTTTGTTGAGCTTTCATCCATTTATAGCTCTAGTGCATCCGTTGCATGGCAATCCCTACTCCTCATGTTTACATCAATTGATGGGCATTCCCATGGCCCGTTTATTATCCTTGTTAATGTGAGACTTTCTCCTTTTTTGTCTTCTCCACACAATCCCCAATCATTATTCTATTCCATCCATAGTGTTATATCCATGGCTCATGCTCATGTATTGCGTGAAGGTTGAAAAAGTTTGAGATTATTTAAGTACAAAACAATTACTTGGCTTGTCATCGGGGGTATAGAAGTTGGGAACATCTTTGTGTGACAAAAATGAAGCATACCCTAACTATATGATTTTGTAGGGATGAACTTTCTTTAGCCATGTTATTTTGAGAAGACATGATTGCTTTTATTAGTATGCTTGAAGTATTGCTATTTCTTTTGTCAATATGAACTTTTATTTTGAATCACTTGGATCTGAACATTCATGCCACAATAAAGAGAAATTACATTCAGAATTATGCTAGGTAGCATTCCACATCAAAAATTCTGTTTTTATCATTTACCTACTCGAGGACGAGCATGAATTAAGCTTGGGGATGCTTGATACATCTCCAACGTATCTATAATTTTTTATTGTTCTATGCTATTATATTACCTGTTTTGGATGTCTATGGGCTTTATTTTACACATTTATATCATTTTTGGGACTAACCTACTAACCGGAGGCCCAACCCGTATTGCTGTTTTTTTTGCCTATTTCAGTATTTCGAAGAAAAGGAATATCAAACGGAGTCCAAACGGAATGAAACCTTCGGGAGCGTGATTTTTGGAACGAACGTGATCAAGAGGACTTGGAGTGCAAGTCAAGAAGCAGCTGAGGCAGCCACGAGGGTGGGGGGGGCGCCCACCCCTACAGGGCGCGCCCCCCTGTCTCGTGGGCCCCTCGGGCGGCCACCGACGTACTTCTTCCTCCTATATAAGCCTACATACCCCAAAAACATCCAGGGAGCCACCGAAGAAATATTTCCACCACTGTAACCTTCTGTATCCGCGAGATCCCATCTTGGAGCCGTCGCCGGCGTTCTGCCGGAGGGGGAATCCACCATGGAGGGCTTCTACATCAACACCATAGCCCCTCCAATGAGTTGTGAGTAGTTTACCATAGACCTTCGGGTCCATAGTTATTAGCTAGATGGCTTCTTCTCTCTTTTTGGATTTCAATACAATGTTCTCCCCCTCTCTTGTGGAGATCTATTAGATGTAATCTCTTTTTGCGGTGTGTTTGTCGAGATCCAATGAATTGTGGGTTTATGATCAAGTTTATCTATGAATAATATTTGAATCTTCTCTGAATTCTTTTATGTATGATTAAGTTATATTTGCAAGTCTCTTCGAATTATCGATTTGGTTTGGCCTACTAGATTGATCTTTCTTGCCATGGGAGAAGTGCTTAGCTTTGGGTTCAATCTTGCGATGTTCTTACCTAGTGACAGAAAGGGTTGCAAGACACGTATTGTATTATTGCCATCGAGGACAAAAAGATGGGGTTTATATCATATTGCTTGAGTTTATCCCTCTACATCATGTCATCTTTCTTAATGCGTTACTCTGTTCTTATTAACTTAATACTCTAAATGCATGCTAGATAGCGGTCGATGTGTGGAGTAATAGTAGTAGATGCAGGCAGGAGTTGGTCTACTTGTTGTGGATGTGATGCCCATATACATGATCATGCCTAGATAATCTCATAATTTTTCGCTTTTCTATCAATTGCTCGACAGTAATTTGGTCACCCACCATAATACTTATGCTATCTTGAGAGAAGCCTCTAGTAAAACCTATGGCCCTCGGGTCTATCTTTTATCATATAAGTTTCCAATCTACTTTTATTTGCATCTTTATTTTTTGCACTTATATTATAAAATACCAAAAATATATTTATCTTATCATATTATCTCTATCAGATCTCACTTTCGCAAGTGGTCGTGAAGGGATTGGCAACCCCTTTATCGCGTTGGTTGCGAGTTCTTTGTTTGTTTGTGTAGGTTCGTGGGACTTGTGAGGAGCCTCCTACTGGATTGATACCTTGGTTCTCAAAAACCGAGGGAAATACTTACGCTACTGTGCTGCATCACCCTTTCCTCTTCAAGGAAAACCAATGCAAGCTCAAGACGTAGCAATGGCTGCCCTGCCTCCCCCTCCGCGCTCCACCGCCTGCGCTCGCCGCGGGCGATCGGCCTCCTCCCCGGTGACGGCGTCCCGTTGGAGCGCTCGGCTGGACGCTGCTCATCCCGAGGGCAGTCCGGCTCTGCCCGTCCCTGCATGGGCGGAACTTCACGCTGCTGCTCGGAACCTGGAGCCAGGTACGCCTGTTGTCCCCCCTCTGCGTCGTCTTGTTCCTTTTCTGCTCTCGAGTCGGTTCCCCTCGGCAACCTCGCGAAGGTCTCTTCGGACTCTGCCATCATCTTTAGGGGGGAAGCTGGTCCCCCCTTAGTCCAAATCGAGGCCATTAGGGCTCACGAGATTCTGGATGGGAGGCTTGTGGAGGCCCGTGCTGCCTTCCTTTTGTCCCCCGTCCCCCCCCCCCCCGCGGGCGGGGAGATCCCCTCCCCCCCGGCGCCATCGAGGCGGACTAGTGGCCCTCTCCTGTTTGATGGTGCAGATGTCCGCGGACGCACCCGCTCCCACACCATGGCCCTCCGTGCCCAAAGTGCCTCCCGTGTCTTGGGGTCAAGCAGCCCCCCAATGGCGCCTTAATACGAGCCCTCTTCTGGAACATCCGCGGTTTCTGCCATGATGGCCGACACCGCCAGCTTGTGGAGTACATGCGTGATGAACACATTGACATTGTCGCCATCCAGGAAACGATGTGCTCTGAATTCTCCCTTCCTGAGCTTGACCGTCTGAGCTCCCACCTCTTTGTGTGGCATTGGCTCCCTTCTAGTGGGAGCCTCGGCCACTCGGGGGGCATCCTTTTAGGCATTAAGGATGCCACCTTTGAGGTGGGCAGCATGGATCAGGGGGAATTCTTTGTGAGCATGGAGCTGTTCGAGCGAGCCATCAACTTCAAGTGGGAGGCCATCATAGTCTACGGGCCGGCTGACCATAGCAGGTCTGCCGCCTTCCTCGAGGAGCTCCACCAGAAGATTTATGTGGCCTCCCTCCCGGTGGTGGTAGGAGGTGATTTTAACCTCCTCCGTGTTGTGGAGGACAAGAGCAACGCTAATGTCAACTTTGCCCGGATGCAAATGTTCAATGACTTTATTGCCGATCTCGGTCTCCGCGAGATTGATAGGATTGGTGCCAGGTTCACCTGGACCAATCGGCAGGCTTCCCCGACTAAGTCCGTCCTGGACAGGGTCCTAGTTTCCCCGGATTGGGACCGCCGTTGTACCCTCGCGTCCCTTCGCGCCATCACCCGGGTTGGCTCTGACCATGTCCCGCTCCTTCTTTCCTCCACCGATGAGCGCCCGCTGATCACCCCAAGATTCCGATTTGAGACCTTCTGGCTTTCCCAAACCGGGTTCATGGAGGCCGTCGGCGCGCACTGGGTGGAGGCCCGTGCTCACCGTCACCCCCGTCCCCCTTGGCTATTGATTCGTGGCACTTCTGCGCCAAGCGTGGCCGACGGTTCATGAAGGTATGGGGCGCGAACTTGGGGCGTGACCTCCGCGAGCATAAGAAGGCCCTGCTAGCCACCATTCAGGCGCTCGACCTACGTGCGGATGCGGTGGGGCTATCTCCCGATGAGTGGCTTTCCCGCTATGACTTAGAAGATCAGCTCTCCGTGATCTACACGGATGAAGAGGCCTACCGGCGCATCCGTGGTGCCCAGAAGTGGGTTTTGAAGGGAGACGCGAACACGGCTTACTTTCAGGTGATCGCGAATGGCCGCCGCTGTGGCAACACCATCCCCCTCTTGTAGGATAGTGCCACCCTCCTTCAAGACTCGCGCGACATCCGGACCCACGTTGATGGGTTCTATAGGTCTTTGTTCTCTGCCGCTCCTAGGAGCGCCCTCTCCCTGGCTCCTGACTGCTGGTCTGGCCCTCAGCTGGTTTCTGACACGGTGAACGCGGCCCTTACGACCCCCTTCTCCGAAAGCGAGGTTTGGGCTGCCATTAGGGGCATGAATCCCACCTCGACGCCGGGTCCCGATGGCCTCCCGGTGAAGTTCTTCCAGACCTTCTGGAACGTGATTAAACCTGAGGTCATGGCCATCTTCGAAGAGTTCTACGTTGGATCCATTGACCTTGGTCGCCTTTACTTTGGGATAATCTCCCTCATTCCCAAGGTGTCGGGCGCATCTGACATTCGCCAGTTTTGCCCGATCACGGTCATCAAAGTGATTTTCCGGATTCTTGCAAAAGGGTACGCCAATAGGGTGACCCTTCTTGCAGATCGCATTACTCACCCCAACCAGTTGTGACGCCCCCGATTCAATCATACACTAATCATGCACGCAAACGTGTATGATCAAGATCAGGGACTCACGGGAAGATATCACAACACAACTCTAAAAGTAAAACAAGTCATATAAGCATCATATTACAAGCCAGGGACCTTGAGGGCTCGAATACAAGTGCTCGACATAAACAAGTCAGCGGAAGCAACAATATCTGAGTACAGACATAAGTTAAACAAGTTGCCATAAGATGGCTAGCACAAACTGGGATACAGATCGAAAGAGGCGCAAGCCTCCTGCCTGGGATCCTCCTAACTACTCCTGGTCGTCGTCAGCGGCCTGCACGTAGTAGTAGGCACCTCCAGTGTAGTAGGAGTCGTCGTCGACGGTGGCGTCTGGCTCCTGGGCTCCAGCATCTGGTTGTGACAACCAGGTAGAAGGGAAAGGGGGAAAAGAGGGAGAAAAGCAACCGTGAATACTCATCCAAAGTACTCGCAAGCAAGGATCTACACTACATATGCATGGGTATATGTGTAAAGAGGCAATATCGGTGGACTGAACTGCAGAATGCCAGAATAAGAGGGGGATAGCTAGTCCTATCAAAGACTACGCTTCTGGCAGCCTCCGTCTTGCAGCATGTAGAAGAGAGTAGATTGAAGTCCTCCAAGTAGCATCGCATAGCATAATCCTACCCGGCGATCCTTCCCTCGTCGCCCTGTGGAAAAGCGATCACCGGGTTGTCTGTGGAACTTGTCTGGGTGTGTTTTATTAAGTATCTGGTTCTAGTTGTCATAAGGTCAAGGTACAACTCTGGGTCGTCCTTTTACCGAGGGACATGGCTATTCGAATAGATAAACTTCCCAGCAGGGGTGCACCACATAACCCAACACGCTCGATCCCATTTGGCCGGACACACTTTCCTGGGTCAGGCCCGGCCTCGGAAGATCAACACGTCGCAGCCCCACCTAGGCACAACAGAGAGGTCAGCACGCCGGTCTAAATCCTATGCGCGCAGGGGTCTGGGCCCATCGCCCATTGCACACCTGCACGTTGCGAGGGCGGCCAGAAGCAGACCTAACCTCCCTAATACAAGAGCAGGCGTTCCAGTCCAATCCGGCGCGCGCCGCTCCGTCGCTGACGTCAAGAAGGCTTTAGCTGATACCACGACGTCGAATGCCCATATCTTTCCCGCGTAGTTGGTTAGTGCGTATAGGCCAGTGGCCAGACTCCGATCAAATACCAAGATCTCGTTAAGCGTGTTATTATGAAGTAACCGAGGACGCCGACCAGGGCCAGGCTGACCTCTCGCCTAGGTGGTCTCAACCTGCCCTGTCGCTCTGCCACATAGTAACAGTCGGGGGCCGTCGGGAACCCAGGCCCACCTCTACCGGGATGGAGCCACCTGTCCTTTCAGCCCCCACATCGGAATCACTTGTGGGTACTCAACGAGCAGACCCGACTTTAGTCACCATCTGTATAGCATGTATGTATGTATAGTATATACCCGTGATCACCTCCCAAGTGATCACAGCCCGATAATATAGCAAGGCAGACTAACAAGAATGTAGGGCCAATGATGATAAACTAGCATCCTATACTAAGCATTTAGGATTGCGGGTAAGGTATCAACGACTGTAGCAACAATGATAGGCTATGCAACAGAATAGGAGTAACCGAACAGTAACATGCTACACTACTCTAATGCAAGCAGTATAGAGAAGAATAGGCGATATCTGGTGATCAAGGGGGGGCTTGCCTGGTTGCTCTGGCAAGAAGGACGGGTCGTCAACACCGTAGTCGAACTGGAGGTCGCCGGCAGCCTCGGGGTCTACCGGAAAGAAGTAATGGAGGGAAACACAATAAATAACAGAGCAGTCAAAGCATCACAAAGTGTAACAAGTCAATACGCGGTGTTCGGTGTGCCCTAACGCGGTAGTACGTGATACCGGTGAAGGCGGGAAACATCCGGGAAAGTATCCCCGGTGTTTCGTGTTCTCGGGTAGATGAACCGGAGGGGGAAAGTTGCGTGTTTGCTATGGTAGGGATGTGTGACGGACAAACGGGTTGTGTATCCGGATTCGTCTCGTTGTTTTGAGCAACTTTCATGTACAAAGTTTTTTCATGTGAGTTACGGTTTATTTTATATTAATTTTTAAAGTTTTAAATCATTTTTAGAATTTATTTAGTTAATTTAATTCAACATTATCCAGAATAGTGTGTGCTGACGTGATCATGACATCAGCAGTCAACGATGCGTTGACTGGGTCAATCTGACGAGTGGATCCCGCGTGCCATACTCTGTTTGTTCTAATTAGGGTTTAACGAATCTAATTACTGCTTAATTAATTAACAATAGTTAATTAGGTTAACTAAACATGATTAATTTAGTTAATTAATTAATTAATTAATTAATTGTTATTATTATTAATGCTCTTTTTTATATATAAAACCATTCTGGGGCGTGGGCCCCAATTGTCATTGAGCCAGGGGGCCTTAGCGGGCGCCGATGGTAGCGGGTAGCGGGTGTGGTGCCTGTGCCCGAGGCCGTAGCCTGCCCGGGCGACGGGGGGAGCCGGGCACGAGCTCCGGCGGCCAAGGGCTGTGATGGCGCTGGCCGGAACAGGACGGCAGGGCGAAGGAGAAGTGGCCGGTCCGACGAGCGCGCAGGGGAGCGACAGCGCACGGGGTGCGGTGGCGATGCAAGGGGTAGGCTGCGGGTGCGGCGCGTGGCCAGTGCAACCGAGGCGCGCGAGTTGGTGCGGGACAAAGAGGAGCACGAGGAGAGAGCGAGGACGGGACGGCATGCAAGGCAACGTTCGGCACGAGAGAAGGGGAGTGCGAGGAGAGGGAGGTGCTCACAGCGGCGCCGTAGGGTACTGGCAGTGGGCTCAGGGAGGTCCGGCGAGGCGGCACCGGTGACGGACAGGACGGCGGCGACGGGGTCGATGTCGGGGTGTTCGACGACGAAGAGGACGGGGGCGATGGCGTCCGGCGAGGTGGTCCTCCAGGCGATGATGATGGTAAGGGGCGACGAGGTGGCTCCGGTGAGGCTCGCGGAGCTCCAGGCGGCGGTGGTAGGTGGCGGGGGCAACGGGATCGGGACGGCGTGTGTTGGGGCGCCCCCGAACCAAATCGCGCGGGGGGGGGGGGGGGAAGAGTGGGGATCGTGGGGGTGGGTTAGGGTTTCGGGGGAGATAAGGGGAATGGGGGCGGCTGGTTGGGCCAGTGGGGGAGGCCGGCTGGGCTTGGCCTGGTGGCCAGCTGGGTCGGCCCAGCTGGGGAAGGCCTTTTCCCTTTTTTCTTTTAGGTTTTGTTTTTGGTTATTCCCTTTTCTTTATATTTATTTTCTTTTAATTTACAATTTGTTTTAATTTTGTATAAAAATATATAATTAGCATCTACTTTAGTGTTTCAACATACCCCAATGCCACAAAAGAGTTTAGTGACAAAAATAAAATATTTTAATATTTTATTAATTGTAAAAGGCATTTAACTAATTGTTTTTGCTATTGTTTAAAATGTTTTAGAGTATTAAACCTTTTCTAAAAATGTGGTTTCTCCACCATACTTACCTATGCATTATTTGGCTCACCCCGAACATTTTAGTTTTAATATTTGAAAACTTTTATTGTTTGCTTGATTTTGAATTGAATTTGAATCGGTTTCGAACTAACGCGGGATTAGCATCAGTAATCGAGGTGACGTGGCATCATTAGCACAGGTCACTCTAGCTTAACTATCCGGGCGTCACAATTCTCCTCCACTACAAGAAATCTCGTCCCGAGATTTAAGCGGTGGAGTAAGGGGGGGAAGGTGCTGGTAGCGAAAAACCTAACGAGTCTTCTCGGTCTTGGATGTCCTTTCGAAGAGGTTGATCCCTTTCGTTGATGTCTTTATTTCTCTGCTTCATGTCATCATGATGAAGTCAGCATCCTTTCTTCGAGAACTCCATCGTACTTACGAAAGAATAAAAGGGGGTACTCCGAGAGAACGGACCTCGATAAGGTTGACTATCTGGTCGATAACATCAGGGAAGGTGGCGGAAAGTAACTCTCGAATGGAAACTTGAGACAATATCGAGAGCAAAGTAAGTAGGTACCATGAGAAGTTTCGAGCGGGTAGTCAATCGTTCGATGCTTGAAACAGAGTGTGAAAGGGGGTTCAAAGCAATCAGAATAAGTATTCTGTCTGATACCAGTATAGATCAGTAGGACGGTGGTCCATGAATTAAATATGAGGCCACCCGCGAAGAATAAATTTGGGAATAGGGGGTGCACAAGAGAGTCAGGTTTCGATCCTGTGGAACTGTGGGTTATGGGCCCACCATGTGGTTGAAAGTAGGAAGGGGGATGACATCTTGCACGGTCACGATAGTAAGACGTGTCAGAGGGTAGCCTGTCAGTTATGTCAGCAACAACACCGATACCAAGGACGAGGGACGAAGAGAACCATTTTCCTGCTCGTTGAACGAGGCGGGCCAATAGGCAAGGTTCTTGTCCATCGGTGGCTACCGAAATGTCATCAACAATAGTAACAGGGTCTTGCTGACAGAATTGTACACCGAGGTGTTTACATAAGTAGGAAATTATTACTGCTTAGATCATATAGATCACAAGACACGTTAAACCAACAAATGGAAAGGAAAATATGATTATCAGATTAAACAGAACAATGGAAAGGAAAATGTGTTTAAACATATATCTCAAGGGTATATCCTTCCCAAGGACAAGTAGAGCATGATATCCATGACATGATATAATTGTAGAAAACTCTTTAGGTACGGGAGAGAATTTTCATGACATTACCCATACAGCGGTGTTTGGATGATTGAGCAGGAAACATTTAACATTGGGTTTCAAATGTTCCTGTTGAAAATCGGAGTACCATAAACATGCTTCGAGATAGCATTGACATGGTCAACAGGGGAAGATCAGACTTTGGAAACAAAAAGGATCCATCAGGAACAACTTATAGAATAAGTCTTACAATTTCCTCACGAAAGAATGACTAACCTTGCCAAAAAAGGTAACTATAACAATAGGTCCTCCGGCGAGGTGTGCTAGGCATGACATCACCTTATCGGGTCATATAAAGACCAACGTTATATCTTTTGGAAAATGTCCCAACCATCATATCTGACCGAGATTCAGTTCAGATTGACGTCAGGATACCTCATACTCAGGATACCTGAGAAGAAAAGGTGCAACACAAATTGACGAGATGACATTGTAACATTCTCGGTAAATGAACTATAGAAACAAGTTCTGAATCATGAGTTCATTATTAAATCAAGGAGAGAATGAGGAGGTGGCTGATGAACTCAGCGACAATTCATCGAGATTTCCAAAAGATGGATTTCCACAATTATGTGCACAAGGAGATAGCTTTTGTCAGCTCAAATGATATAATGAGGCATGCTCGAGGAAACATACACGATTAAACATTGGTTGACGGTGCACCCGAAATACGGACTTAGGTAGCACAAACAATGTTAGAATGGCGTTTTGATAACCAATGGTCTAAGAATGAAATGTTGACCATTAACTTCAAAGCAATAAGGTTGCTAGAACTTTTGAAGTGGCACATCATAGTTCAATTGTCGGTTTTCCAGTTAGAAACAACACAGGGACCAAGGAATGAACGGATATGGCAAGAAGTATCACATGTATCAAGAATTCTTAAGAGGTGGTGAAATTCTCTTGACATTCTTGACATAAAAGATGGTAATACTCCATGGTAAAGAAGAACAAATGATGGATAGCAAGGATCTCAAGGTATAACACAAAACACGAACAAGTTTGTGTTGAACGGAAGGAAATAAAGTGGTCGATGATAACACAAATCGTCGAGGGCAAGGATGGTATTTCTCATCATGAATTCAATTGATATCCTGGAAGGAGTCAAAATGTTGATGATGACCATGACACAATTGTCAAAAGATTTCATGAAGATGTAATCGATCGGTGATGACATCAAGTCAAAATGATGAAGCGAAAGGTTATTGGAACCACGGGTACGACATAAACTCAAAATCTAGCTTGGTGTTCAAGGCAAAATGATATGACGAGAAAGATTGACGTAAACTTAGCTCATCATCGAAAGTTGTGCTCCAGGATTAAGGACCGGGTAGTATAGTTAAAATCAGCACGATAATGATATAGCCGAACACGCTGGGAATGACGTGATCGAGTTCAAACTTGTAAGTAATGAAGGTTACCAAGAGTTGTTTAATCGTGGTGTAGACTCGATTCAGTTGCCGGTGTCTTTGAGTGCTTAATAACTCAGAGCCCGTGAAAAATTTGAACCAGTGAGGATGTTATACTTGATGAAGAACTCATAAGAAGTTATGCAGTTCCGTGATAATCTCGAGATACCAGGGGGGTAATACTCGACGACAGATCAAAGTAGAGGTTGGACTGGGGTATTGCTCTGCAAAAGACAAGTGCTTAAACTTGCACGAGAAATGGTATTTAAAGGAGAACATGGTCGGAACCACGATTGCATAAGACCAGATCCCAGATATAAGATGAACTTATACCAAAGGAATAATTAATTTAAGAGAAGCTTTAATGATACGATCTACATCGTGTCCATGGGCATAAACACAAAGTTCAAGGTCGACTCCCACTTCTCCAATGCATAACCTTTCATTCACTTCTCACTTTCAAAGAAGTTGTAGTGTTGAAATTTTATCTGGCAAAATACCAGAAGAGTATGACTCGTGAAAACTTCCGAGTTCACACATATTAAGGAAGGCATAGGTTCAACCCGTCGGGTTATCTTATAAACATATGCCACCAGCTACAAGAGTAAATGTCACCAGCTCCAAGCAGAGCATGGTTGGCCAAATCAGAGAATAGGATTTATCAATGGCATTGGGTATCAGGGAAAGAACTTCTCAAGGTTTTTGTATACAACGGACGCTGTCGGATGATAATTCAACAAATGACCTGATGGTCCGTAACGGAGCTGATGTGAGTATCGCCACACAACCGGCGAAAGAAACAATGCAAAGGCATTGGATTATAGAAGCAACTGACTATTTCAGAGCACAATTGCAAAGGAATTATGATTTCTAATTCAATGGATCAGAAGCAACGCTCTGATTAGGGATGGATAAGTTGAATAGCCTTGGGGGTACAATCAATGACAATTTGATTGGTCGAGAACCAGCTCCTGTCTAAAATTAGCGTCTGAGCCAGAAGGGTGAATTCTTCTATTCGATTGAGGATTGCGAGCAACCGCAACATACTGAATCAACAGACTCAAAATGATAATGACAAAGGATGTCAATAAGATTACTGGAGTTATGGGATTAACCATAATGCAAGTAAGCAAGAATTTCAAGAGCAAAAGGCTCCTGAGGATTTTCGGAAGATCGAATGGTATTTTGAAGACTTTTGTGAAACATATGAACAACTGGGGATGAGCGGATACTCGACAAGTGCGAGGATTTATTTGTAGGGGTATTCACGTGGCAAAGAACTGCAAAGCAGTAGGCACAAAGTATTCTTGGAACAATAGAGAAAACTTCGGGATATCTTGTAATAACAAGATCAACGGGGGATGAACGTATGAATGGTAAGTGTAAGTAGTTATCCATAAGGATTTATCGGCGGCCGGGAATAGCAAAAGTGGTGGGCACAAAGTCTCGAGAGAATATCGAAGAGTATCTTCGGAATCTTCTGGTGAAGCAGACCATCATCTGGAATGAAGGGGCTCTCCGGGAGAAAGTATTTACGAGAACCTAGAGTTAGAGTTAGCAAAACCATTTAGTCCGAGTAGAAGAGAGATAAGAGTCCCAGAGTACAGATGAGGAATAAAAGATCCTAATACCACCCAATGGCGACGTGGGCCCGTAAGGCACATAGCCAAGTTAGTAAAAGTTTTGTAGTGACTAGACTCGACTTCGGCCAAGGAGTTGGAAAGGGGGATTCCTACAGGCAGTCGGCTCTGATACCAACTTGTGATGCTCCCGATTCAATCGTACACTAATCATGCACGCAAACGTGTACAATCAAGATCAGGGACTCACGGGAAGATATCACAACACAACTCTAAAAGTAAAACAAGTCATATAAGCATCATATTACAAGCTAGGGGCCTCGAGGGCTCGAATACAAGTGCTCGACATAAACAAGTCAGCGGAAGCAACAATATATGAGTACAGACATAAGTTAAACAAGTTGCCATAAGATGGCTAGCACAAACTGGGATACAGATCGAAAGAGGCGCAAGCCTCCTGCCTGGGATCCTCCTAACTACTCCTGGTCGTCGTCAGCGGCCTGCACGTAGTAGTAGGCACCTCCAGTGTAGTAGGAGTCGTCGTCGACGGTGGCGTCTGGCTCCTGGGCTCCGGCATCTGGTTGCGACAACCAGGTAGAAGGGAAAGGGGGAAAAGAGGGAGAAAAGCAACCGTGAGTACTCATCCAAAGTACTCGCAAGCAAGGATCTACACTACATATGCATGGGTATATGTGTAAAGAGGCAATATCGGTGGACTGAACTGCAGAATGCCAGAATAAGAGGGGGATAGCTAGTCCTATCAAAGACTACGCTTCTGGCAGCCTCCGTCTTGCAGCATGTAGAAGAGAGTAGATTGAAGTCCTCCAAGTAGCATCGCATAGCATAATCCTACCCGGCGATCCTTCCCTCGTCGCCCTGTGGAAAAGCGATCACCGGGTTGTCTGTGGAACTTGTCTGGGTGTGTTTTATTAAGTATCTGGTTCTAGTTGTCATAAGGTCAAGGTACAACTCCGGGTCGTCCTTTTACCGAGGGACATGGCTATTCGAATAGATAAACTTCCCTGCAGGGGTGCACCACATAACCCAACACGCTCGATCCCATTTGGCCGGACACACTTTCCTGGGTCATGCCCGGCCTCGGAAGATCAACACGTCGCAGCCCCACCTAGGCACACCAGAGAGGTCAGCACGCCGGTCTAAATCCTATGCGCGCAGGGGTCTGGGCCCATCGCCCATTGCACACCTGCACGTTGCGAGGGCGGCCGGAAGCAGACCTAACCTCCCTAATACAAGAGCAGGCATTCCAGTCCAATCTGGCGCGCGCCGCTCCGTCGCTGACGTCAAGAAGGCTTCGGCTGATACCACGACGTCGAATGCCCATATCTTTCCCGCGTAGTTGGTTAGTGCGTATAGGCCAGTGGCCAGACTCCGATCAAATACCAAGATCTCGTTAAGCGTGTTATTATGAAGTAACCGAGGACGCCGACCAGGGCCAGGCCGACCTCTCGCCTAGGTGGTCTCAACCTGCCCTGTCGCTCCGCCACATAGTAACAGTCGGGGGCCGTCGGGAACCCAGGCCCACCTCTACCGGGATGGAGCCACCTGTCCTTTCAGCCCCCACATCGGAATCACTTGTGGGTACTCAACGAGCAGACCCGACTTTCGTGACCATCTGTATAGCATGTATGTATGTATAGTATATACCCGTGATCACCTCCCAAGTGATCACGGCCCGATAATATAGCAAGGCAGACTAACAAGAATGTAGGGCCAATGATGATAAACTAGCATCCTATACTAAGCATTTAGGATTGTGGGTAAGGTATCAACGACTGTAGCAACAATGACAGGCTATGCAACAGAATTGGAGTAACCGAACAGTAACATGCTACACTACTCTAATGCAAGCAGTATAGATAAGAATAGGCGATATCTGGTGATCAAGGGGGGGCTTGCCTGGTTGCTCTGGCAAGAAGGACGGGTCGTCAACACCGTAGTCGAACTGGGGGTCGCCGACAGCCTCGGGGTCTACCGGAAAGAAGTAATGGAGGGGAACACAATAAATAACAGAGCAGTCAAAGCATCACAAAGCGTAACAAGTCAATACGCGGTGTTCGGTGTGCCCTAACGCGGTAGTACGTGATACCGGTGAAGGGGGGAAACATCCGGGAAAGTATCCCCGGTGTTTCGCGTTTTCGGGCAGATAAACCGAAGGGGGAAAGTTGCGTGTTTGCTATGGTAGGGATGTGTGACGGACAAACGGGCTGCGTATTCAGATTCGTCTCGTCGTTCTGAGCAACTTTCATGTACAAAGTTTTTTCATCTGAGTTACGGTTTATTTTATATTAATTTTAAAGTTTTAAATCATTTTTAGAATTTATTTAGTTAATTTAATTCAACATTATCCAGAATAGTGTGTGCTGACATCATCATGACATCAGCAGTCAACAGTGTGTTGACTGGATCAATCTGACGAGTGGGTCCCGCATGCCATACTCTGTTTGTTCTAATTAGGGTTTAACGAATCTAATTACTGCTTAATTAATTAACAATAGTTAATTAGGTTAACTAAACATGATTAATTTAGTTAATTAATTTAATTAATTAATTAAATTTATTGTTATTATTATTATTAATTCTCTTTTTTTATATAAAACCGTTCTGGGGCATGGGCCTCAATTGTCATTGGGCTAGTGGGCCTTAGCGGGCGCCGGCGCTAGCGGGCAGCGTGTGTGGTGCCCGTGCCCGAGGCCGTAGCCTGCCCGGGCGACGGGGGGAGCCGGGCACGAGCTCCGGCGGCCAAGGGCCACGATGGCGCTGGCCGGAACAGGGCGACAGGGCGGAGGGGAAGTGGCCGGTCCGGCGAGCGCGCAGGGGAGCGACAGCGTGCGGGGTGCGGTGGCGATGCAAGGGGTAGGCTGCGGGTGCGGCGCGCGGCCAGTGCGACCGAGGCGCGCGAGTTCGTGCGGGACAAAGAGGAGCATGGGGAGAGAGCGAGGGCGGGACGGCGTGCAAGGCAACGTTCGACACGGGAGAAGGGGAATGCGAGGAGAGGGAGGTGCTCACGGCGGGGCTGTAGGGTACTGGCAGTGGGCTCGGGGAGGTCCGGCGAGGCGGCGACGGAGAGGACGGCGGCGACGGGGTTGACGTCGGGGTGGTCGACGACAAAGAGGACGGGGGCGATGGCGTCCGACGAGGTGGTCCTCCAGGCGATGGTGACGGCAAGGGGCGACGGGGTGGCTCCGGTGAGGCTCGCGGAGCTCCAGGCGGCGGTGGACGGCGACGGGGGCAACGGTATCGGGGCGGTGTG
>NC_057798.1:149931243-150089247 GCF_018294505.1 Triticum aestivum
GTTATGTATGAGGTACCACCCTCGGCACTCGATGGTAACTCTGCAGAGTCGAGCAACAAAAAGGGCATGATGTGATGTGAGGTGTTGGGCTCTGGTCGTCGATCACGTTGATCGAGGCATCGATGACGAAGCAAGGGTAACAAGGACAAGTGGGGGTCACTGATGGATCACTAACCAACCTATACTAAGCAGTTTAGGATAAGCAGGTAAGGTACAACAGCAGGCTATGCATCAGAATAGGAGCAATCAATAACAGTAGCAAAATCTGATGCAAGCATGAGAGAATGGAATAGGCGATATCGGGATGATCAAAGGGAGGGCTTTCCTAGAAGCTCCGCTGAAAGGGAAGAAGTGTCGTCGGTGGCGTAGTCGATCACAACGGTAGCATCGTTCTCGGGGTCTACCGGAGAGAAGAGGGGGAAGAAACAGTAAATACACGCAAACATATGCATAACATGACAACAAGCGGTACTAGAGGTGTTCTAACGCAGAGCTAGGCGATAACTGGCAAAGGGGAAAAACATCCGGGAAAGTTTTCCCGGTTCCGGACGTCTGTCAGGCAGATGAATCGGGGGGAAAGGTTGCATGATTGCTATTCTAGGGACATGTGGCAGATGAACGGATGGCGTAGTCGGATTCATCTCATCGTTCTGAGAAATTTTCATGTACAAAATGTTTCATACGAGCTATGGATTATTTTCTATGATTTTTCTAAGTTCTAAAAATTTACTGAAATTATTTTTGATTCGAAAATAAAAGATTAAAAGCTATGGTTACACAGGAAATGTACCCAGAATGTTGCTTATTCGGCTGACAGGTGGGGTCATTGAGTGGGTTGATCCGGTCAAAAGTTGACTGGTCAGAAGGGGAATAGTGTTTGGGTCCCACTTGTCACTGTCTCTGGCTTTATTAGATTAACCATTTTTGTTTAATTAACAGTCGGGCCCTTCTTTCATGGAGTTATTAACTTAACAGACTAGTTAACTAAAATTAATTGTTTTTAACTAGCAATCACGGGTTAGTTAATCCGGTCGGGCCCACGTGTCAGTGGGTCAACCCACTGGCTAAACGTGTGTGCGCGCATGCCCGCTGGCGAGGACAGAAGACGGCGACGGTGTTCGGGAGTCCGGTAGCCAAACCGCACGCGGTTGGCTGCGTCCGAGTGTGGGCGTCGAGCCACGTCCAGGGCCGATGAAGGGAGGCGCGGGGGTGGCCGAGCGCGTCGAGGAAGACGACGCCCAGCAGCAGTTGCAGGCGGCGCTCGGTGCCGCAGTCCTGCGGGACGCAGAGGCGACCGAGCGCGGGGCTGCGCGAGGGGCGTGGTCGACGAGCGAGCAGTAGGTAACGGAGGCGGGCATGGCGGTGAGAAGCAGGCGGGGCGGAGCCGAGCGGGGAAAGCAGGGGCGGGCGGCTGCGGCGAGAGGAGCTGGCAAACCCTGGCCGAAAGCAGGCGCGGGCGAGAGTGGTCGCGGGGCCGGACATGCGAGGGACGATGGTGAGGGGCGTGCGGAGCGAGGCATAGAGGAGAGGGGGGTCGCTCACATCGTTGGAGAGAGGGGAACGGCGAGGCCGGGGGAGGTCCGGCAAGGGAGATGCGGATCAGGGTGGCGAGGTGCCGTCGGAGCCGACGAGCGAAAGTCGGAGCAAGGTGGCACCGGCGTCGGAGAAGGAGAGGCGATCTGGCGCAGCGGGGCGGCTGCGGGGCGAGGTGCGACGGCGGCGGGGAGGTGCGGCCGCCGGGATGGATCCCCGATCCAGATCGAGGGGTGGGAGTAGTGGGTGATCATGGGGGGAGATGGGATAGGGTTCGGTCGGACGTGGCCTATAGGCTAGGGGAAGTGGGGGTGGGCCGGCTGGGCCGTGCGGTTGGCCAGCTGGGCCGGTTGGCCTAGTTGGCCAGGGGGTCTTTAGTTTAGTTTTTCTTTGCTTGTTTGATTTCTCCTTTTCTTTAGTTACTTTTGTCGTTTGACTTCATATTTAATGTTGAAATCGAACGTGATTGAAACATCGCGAGGTTAACAACATTAAAAATCAATGACATGACACCATTAGCATGATTACCGTTGCATAATTATCCGGGCGTTACAATTCTCCTCCACTACAAGAAATCTCGTCCCGAGATTTAGGAGGTAGAAGGAAACAAAGCGGGGTATTCTTGCAAGCGATCCTTGCGTTCCCAAGTGGCTTCGTCTTCAGAGTGATGCAATCACTGGACCTTGAGGAATTTGATCGCCTTCTGATGTGTGCGGCGTTCATCTTGGTCGAGAATTCGGACCGGATGCTCTTTATAGGAGAGGTCTAGTTGCAACTCGAGCACTTCATGATCCACTGCTCGGATTGGGTCCTTGAAGCAGCGGAGGAGTTGTGACACATGGAACACATCATGAACCTGAGAAAGGTTCGACGGAAGCTCCAACTGGTATGCCACTTTTCCACGTCTCTCGAGAATAGTGAAAGGACCAATATAGCGAGGAGCTAGCTTACCGTTGATCCCTGAGCGGTGTGCACCCTTCATTGGGATGACTCGAAGGTAAGCCTTTTCACCAGGTTAATTAATAGACCATGTCTTTGTGATGACGGTCATACTGACTCTTTTGACGTGACTGAGCAGTCTTGAGATTCTCGCGGATGACGCGGACTTGTTCTTCGGCGTGTTGGATAATATCCAGACTGAAGAGTGGACGTTCCCGAGTTTCTGACCAGTTCAGAGGGGTTCGGCACTTTCGTCCATATAACACTTCGAAGGGGGCCATCTTCAGACTAGCTTCATAGCTATTGTTGTAGGAGAACTCGATATATGGGAGAGATTCCTCCCATTTCTTGCCGAAGGAAATAACACAAGCTCGAAGCATGTCTTAGAGAACTTGGTTGACGCGTTCAACTTGTCCCTGCGACTGAGGGTGAAAAGCGATGCTGAATGACAAATGAATTCCCATAGCTTCTTGGAAACTTGCCCAGAATCTTGAAGTGAATAAGCTGCCACGGTCTGAGCTGATTACCAGCGGAATACCACGGAGTGAGATAATTCTGGACATGTAGAGAGTTGCCAGCTGACTAGTAGTGATTGTTTCTTTGACGGACAGTAAGTGTGCAACTTTAGAAAGCCGGTCCATGACGACAAGAATATCATCATTACCTTTCTGCGATTTGGGAATTCCAGTGACGAAGTCCATTTCAACATGGTCGCATTTCCATTCAGGAATAGAGATAGGTTGCAGAGTTCCAGCAAGCCTTTGATGTTCTGCTTTGATACGACAGCAAATGTCACATTCAGCAACATAACGAGCAATGTCTTGCTTCATGTTTGACCACCAGAATCTTTGACGAATGTCTTGGTACATCTTGGTGCTACCGGGATGAATAGACAACGGAGTGTCATGAGCTTCTTCCGTAACCTCCTTAGTCATATCCAGGTTCTTCTCCTTACACGGCACCACTAGGCAGCCTTTGAAGTACAAAGTGCCATCATCAGCAACAGTGAAGAATGAGGGCCTTCCTTCTGTGAGGTAGCGCTTAATCTTGTGGGCTTGAGAGTCATACTTCTGCAGCTCCATGATGTTGTCCACGAGATCTAGTTTAGCAACCAGGGTATTGAGAGAACCCTGGGGAACAACATGGAGGTTCATTTTGCGGCACTCTGGAGGAGGGGGAGCGAGTGCACCAGGAGGAACAATATGGAGGTTCAGCTTTCTGAATTCTTCAACAAGCGAGGGCTGAACTTGGTGAACCTGGAGGTGGTTGCGATATGACTTGAAGCTCAAAGCATTAGCCATTACATTAGCCTTGCCTGGGGTATAGGAAATACCGAAATCAAAGTCTGCTACGGTCTCCATCCATCTCTGCCGACGGAGGTTCAAATCTGGCTGAGTAAACAGGTACTTCAGACTTTGGTGGTTGGTGAAGATCTCGCAACGATTACCAAGAAGGTAATGTCGCCACTATTTCAGTGCATGTATGACACCAGCAATCTCGAGGTCATGAACTGGGTAGTTCTCTTCACGAGGACGCAATTGACGAGAGGCATAAGCAATCACTTTGCGCTCTTGCGTTAGAATGTCGCCTAATCCTTGACGTGAAGCGTCGCAGTAAATGATGAACTCCTTCTTAGTATTAGGTGGGGCAAGCACTGGGGCAGAAGTCAGCTTTTCTTTGAGTGCCTGGAAACTTTCCTGACACTTTTCTGTCCAATCAAACTTGACGCCCTTGTGAAGCAGACCAGTCAGGGGCTTGGCAATCTTGGAGAAGTTCTCGACAAATCGACAGCAATAGTTGGCGAGTGCGAGAAAACTTCTAACTTGCTTCACATTCTTCGGAGGAGTCCAATCGAGAATAGCCTAAACTCGCTCAGGGTTGATGGCAATACCATCCTTGGAGATGACATGCCCAAGATAGGTCACTTCAGGAAGCCAGAATTCACACTTGGAATACTTGGCATATAGTTGATGTTCTCGAAGCTTTTCCAGAACAAGTCGAAGGTGTTCAGCATGTTCTTCTTTATTCTTCGAATATACCAGGATATCATCCAGATAAACCACGACGAACTTGTCGAGGTAT
Source organism: Triticum aestivum (assembly GCF_018294505.1). Lineage (NCBI taxonomy): Eukaryota > Viridiplantae > Streptophyta > Magnoliopsida > Poales > Poaceae > Triticum > Triticum aestivum. Next base: position 149,935,798 of record NC_057798.1, read on the forward strand.
TCCATGAATATATAGTTCCTCAATCGGGAGAACGTTGCTGGAGCATTGGTTAATCCAAATGACATGACGGTGTACTCGTATGAACCATAGCGAGTCACGAAAGCAGTCTTGGGAATATCCTCTTCACGAACCGGGATCTGGTGGTAACCCAACCTCAAATCAAGTTTAGAGAATACTGAGGAACCAGCAAGTTGATCATACAGATCATTGATTCTGGGAAGCGGATATTTGTTTTGAATTGTTGCCTAGTTGATACGTCGGTAATCTTGGACCAAACGATTAGTTCCATCCTTATTCTTGACAAAGAGAGAAGGTGCTCCCCAAGCAGAGGCACTTGGACTAATAAAACCCTGACGAAGTGAAGTGTCAATTTCCTCCTTAAGCTCAAGAAGTTCATGTGGCGACATCTTGTAGGGTCGCTTGGCAATAGGAGTTGTGCCCGTTTTCCAGTCTATGATGAATTCGACAGCTCTAGCAGGGGGTATTCCTGGAAGTTCTTCTGGAAAGACATCTTCAAAGTCACGAATGACTGGAATGTTCTCTATTCCCTCAAGAGGTGAAGCATTCAATGCATTCAGAACATATATCTGAGTCTCGGCATCCTGAGTTGTTCGGGATGGGTATTGGACTGTCTAGCCAGAAGGGTGAGTGAGCTGGACTGTCTTGGTAGCACAGTCAATCTTAGCACCATGAGCTGTCAACCAGTCCATACCAAGAATGATGTCTATGTTGGACGGTCCGAGTACAATAAGAGAAGTCGGAAAAAGTAGACCTCCAATCTCGATTTGGTTGCTAGGGCATAACATTGTGGTCTGCCACTTGGATCCCGGAGATCGAATCGCGAAAGGACTGGGCAAATTTTCCATATCCAACCCATGCAGCCGAGCAAATTGTTGGCACACGAAGGAATGCGATGCTCCTGAATCAAAGAGAACAGAAGCTGGCACTGAATTAACACGAAGGGTGCCCATTACCATTTTTGGGGACTCATGAGCTTCTTCAATCTTGACATGGGTGACTTGACCACAACTCATTGCAGGCATCCTGGCACTACCACTTCTGGGATGACGATTTCGGCCGCTCTTCTTACGACCAACAGAAGGACACGATGCATTCTGCGGCTGAACCTGGTGACAATCGAGGGTAAGGTGTCCTGGCTGTCCACCCTAAATTGTTAGTTGTCTCGGCGGCGAAGGCAGACGAGGTGCAACATAAGATGGCCTTGGTGTTGGAGTAGGTCGGTGATGGACATTGTGTGGGATCCATACTCAACGTTTCTGAGCAGGCTGACTCGAGGATGAGCCAACATCGCGAGTACACTTGAGCGACTCCTGGTACACAGTAAGACCAGTTTCAGTTTGGAAAGCTTTCCTGACAAGTGTTGCAAAGTTTGCGCAATCATGAGCAACAAGTGCGAGCTTTATATCGGGACGCAGTCCTTCATGAAATTTCTCCTGCTTGCGAGAATCAGTGCAGATGTCATCTGCATCATAGCGAGATAATTCAAGGAATTTCCTCTGATATTCATCCAAAATTATTGAGCCTTGTGAGAGTTTGTGGAACTCCTTCTTCTTCTGGTCCATCAAGCCTTGAGGAATGTGTCGTGCACGGAAGGCTAACTGAAATTCCTGCCAAGTGATTACAGTCTCTACAGGAAACATACCCTTGTGGCTTTCCCACCATTGGGCAGCTGGATCCTTCAAGTGGAATGTCGCAAAGGTGACGTAACTGGCAGGGGCAACATTAGCTGACTCCATCTCAAACTGGATGTCACGAAGCCAATCATCAGCATCCATAGGATTGGTGGGGTTGCAGAAAATGGATGGGTTGAGGCGCACGGATTCTTGTCGTGTTATTGAGGCAGGCTGTTGATGAGCATTCTGGTTCAGAAGCTGGGCCATTACTCCAGTCATAAACTTACGATTCAGCTCAAACTGATGCATCATTGCTGTAATATAGGGTGGAGGTGGAGGATCGTCAGCCATCCTACTAAAACATTAGGAGTCAATTTAACAGGGGGTGGAGAAGGTGTAACGAGTCATTCATGATGTAACTTGAACAATGAGCAAAGGCGCGGTATGTACAAAGCAGTAGTCATTAAAGACATACAGATACATATATAGAGCCAAATACATGTTGTTAGTAGGAGTTCGGTCAAGAGGATCATCCTAGACATACTAGGCGGCACTGTAGGATCGAAAGTATGTCTAGAGGGGTGTGATTAGACTACTTGACCAAATAAAAACTTTTCCTTTTCCCAATTTTAATTCTTGGCAGATTTTAGCAACTTAGCACAAGTCAAGCAATCAACCTACACATGCAATTCTAGAGTATAGCAGCGGATTTTAACACAATTGCATATGAAGGTAAAGGGGAGAAGTTTGAGGAGGCAAACGCAATTGGAGACACGGAGATTTTTGAGCCATGGTTCCGATAGGTGGTGCTATCATACATCCACGTTGATGGAGACTTCAACCCACGAAGGGTAACGGCTGCGTGAGTCCACGGAGGGCTCCACCCAAGAAGGGTCCATGAAGAAGCAACCTTGTCTATCCCACCATGGCCGTCGCCCACGAAGGACTTGCCTCACTAGGGGTAGATCTTCATGAAGTAGGCGATCTCCTTGCCCGTACAAACTCCTTGGTTCAACTCCACAATCTTGTCGGAGGCTCCCAAGTGACACCTAGCCAATCTAGGAGACACCACTCTCCAAGAAGTAACAAATGGTGTGTTGATGATGAACTCCTTGCTCTTGTGCTTCAAATGATAGTATCCCCAACACTCAACTCTCTCTCATAGGATATGGATTATGTGGACAGAAGATTTGAGTGGAAAGCAACTTGGGAAGGCTAGAGATCAAGATTCATATGGTAGGATTGGAATATCTTGACCTCAACACAAGTGTAGGTGGTTCTCATAAAATGTAAGTTGGAAGTGTAGGCATGTTCTGATGGCTCTATCTTCGAATGAAGAGGGGGTGGAGGGGTATATATAGCCCCACACAAAATCTAACTGTTACACACAACTTACCAATCTCAGTGGGACCGAATTGACAAACTCGGTCAGAGCGATTTAGCAAATCTAGTGACCGTTAGGATTTTCGGTGGGACCGACATGCAACTCGGTAGGACCACTATGGTTAGGGGTAGGGCATAACGTGATATCGGTGAGACCGATTACACAAACTCGGTGAGACCGATTTTGGTAATAAGCTAACCAGAGAGTTGGTCAGGTAAACTCGGTGGGACCGATTCGCTCATCTCGGTGGGACTGAAACGTTACGAAAAGGAAACAGAGAGTTTACATTGCAATCTCGATGGGACCGATCGCTCATCTCGGTGAGACCGAAATGTTATGAAGGGAAACAGAGAGATTACAATCCCATCTCAGTGAGACCGAGATCCCTATCGGTGAGACCGATTTGCCTAGGGTTTGTGGTAGTGGCTATGACATCTAAACTCGGTGGCGCCAGATAAAAAGAATCTATGGGGCCGAGTTTGACTTTTGGTTTAGGTCATATGTGGATGTGAGAAAGTAGTTGAGGGCTTTGGAGCGTATCACTATGCATTTTGAGCAAGAACCTCATTAAGAAACACCTCATCCCTCCTTGAAAGTATTGGCTTTTCCTATAGACTCAATGTGATCTTGGATCACTAAAATAGGAAATGTAGAGTCTTGAGCTTTGAGCTTGAGTCAATCCTTTTGTCCTTAGTATTTTGAGGGGTCCACTTTTCTCATTCATGCGATGCCAATCATTGAGCTTTCCTGAAATATTTATCTTGAAATAGTATTAGCTCAATGAGCTATATGTTGTTAGGAATTACCAAAACCACCTAGGGATAGTTGCACTTTCAATATCCCCCTTTGGTAATTGATGACAACATATAGATCAAAGCTTCGACAAATGATAATAAGATTGAAAAGCATTGTCGCTTTGAGAAGTATGTGAAAAACAAGAGCTCCCCCTAAATTTGTGCATAGTTTAAGATTTGCTTTGGACTGCAAATGCACAATGAGTTAGGATCATGGGTTACTCTTCCATGTCACATACATCTTGGTGGAGCGCTCAAAATGATATTGATTAAATACATGCACTCATCACCAAGCAAAGTGAATGATCATATGAAGATGTAAGTAAATAATATCATCCAACAAGCAATAGTGTAGCATAGCATATGATCAAACACATGATCATCCAAGTATCTCACAAACGACATAGAGTATCTCAAACAAGCAAATAACAAAGTTCAACCACCAAAAACAAGAGAGAACAAAAGCAACACTCTCACTCGAAGCCTATGATCTATACATTTTCTCCCCCTTTGGCAACAAGTTACCAAAAATTTCATAAAAAAATGCACAGTGCTAATCGACTCTCAGGCTTGGTCTTGATGAGGTGGTGTAGAGATGACCCCAAGGACGAAGCATCAGTTGATATTGATGGAGCTAGTGGAGTGGCTACTGGAGCTAGTGGCACTGAAGTTGTAGCTAGTGTAGATGATATAGCTCTAGTGTCTGTAACTGGCACTGCAGCAGATCTCTGTCCTCTGGGCACTCTAGCAAATGTATCTGTGGTAGACTTTCCCTTCTTCTCCTCCACTTCCTCCCGTAGTTGCTCAACAACTGACTGAATCTCAGTGACCTCCACATCAAGATCATAGAACTTCTGCTCTATGATTCTCTCCAAGCTCTCCTGGTTTTGAGTCAGGGTGGCCAAGCCCTTCTCGATCCTCAGAGTGGAGGCAACCAAGTAGCCAAGCTGATCTTGCTTGCTCTTCAAGAAATACTAAGATGCCTCATCAATAGTTGGCATCTTTGCAGCCTTCTCGGTCCTTGCCTTCTCCTTCTTCTCTTATGATTGCACAGATGATGGTTCATTTTCATCCATCACAACAGTTTGTCCTCAAAGTCAGGGTAGATGGGCAGGTGTTCCTTTTCCAAGAGATATGTGCCAGTGCCCATCTTGGAGTTTATAAGCTCCTGAATACCGACAGCTCCTCTTCTGGTCAGCAGCAGTCCTTTTGATTGTTTCCACAATCAGGCTCATGACTTTGAACTTCTGAAGCACATCAAATATGTGAAGCAAGTTAAATGCATGACCTCTAATTATCTTGTGATCACCAGACTTGGGAAACAGAGTATGCCTTAGGATCCAGTTGATAGTAGGCAATCCTGACAACAAATAATGTACTGATTCAAACTTGTGTGTCTCAAGTGCAGCATCTGGGATCTCTCTGTACATGTGTGCCATGGAGTTGTGATCTTCCTTCTTCTTGGCATAGACATCCAAGTCATCCTCATTATCCTTTGGAGCATTGATCAGTTTGGCCCATTCTTCAACTGCTGATTGGTATGTACCCTCAGACATCCAAACTATCCTTCCATCTGGGTAGAAATGAGCTGTGGAGTAGAACTGCATAATGAGCTCATCATTCCACTTTGTGATCTTCTGCCCAACAAAGTCATCTACTCCACGAGACTTGAAACTATCATAAACTCCAGGATAGTGCTCTTCATTGTTCCTGATGTACTTCCAGTCCACCCATCTCATATCACAGACTATAGGCTTCTTGTCAAGCAGCACTGTCTCATAGAAATCCTGCTGTTCCTTTGTATGGAACTTGTAGTCCACATCAGTTCTTCTCCTGAAAGCATAGGGATCAGTCAATCTCCACCGTCTAAGTCTTGTATCCTTCCTGAGCTTCATGTCTTCAGCTACTGGATGAGCATCATTGTGATCTGGAATCTTGGGCTTCAACTTTCTCAAGACAAGTGACTCATCATCTTCTTCTTCAATAGCAGCTTCAGGCACTGGGGCCTTGTTCTTTTCTGTAGCTGGAATACTCCTAGTGTTCCTCTTGGGTGCAGCTTCGGGAGCATCTTTGGGCCTAGATGGAGCAGCCCTTGATCTTATAGCATCTCCCATAAGCTTTTGAGCTTTAGGTGCTGGTGCAGCAACCTCTTCCTCTTCATCCATCATAGAGGGTTATCCAACTACTCTGGCCATTGTCTTCTTGGCTCTTTCCTTCCTTTTCTTCTCAGCCACAACTGGTTCTTTGGGTTCAGATCCCAAAGTCTCTTGAGTTGATGCTCTGGCCTTTGACATAGGAGTCCTTGCAGGTGCTTTGGTCTTCATACCTGGCTTAATGGCAGCAGTTGTGCCATATTCTTTCTTCAGCACCTTCCTAGATGTGGCATCATCCTCAATTGCCACATAGTCCTCATCTTCAGAATCTGAGGTTCTCTTCTTTCTGGCCCTGGTGGCTGCCTTTAGCCAATTGCTGGGTGTGCTCCTGCTACCCTCATCATAGCTACTTGAGGGACTAGTGCCCTCGCTCATGTGAACTTGCTCCTCAGCTCTGTTCTGACTGTCACTCTGATCTGACATAGTGCAAACTCTGATAGCAGACCCTGTGAACAGATATAGATGAGGTAGAGGAGATGAGCATCACAAAGCACAGAGGTTTTTGCAAAAAAAATGAGTCAAAAACTTAGTTTTAGTTTTCCATAGAAAGCATTTCGGATCTACTAATTTGTAGACTCGGTGATACCGAAGCAGCTTTTGGAACCTAAACTAGTGAACTCGGTCAGACCGAGTCACATTTCGGTGGCACCGAGATTGCTAGGGTTTCACAAAGTCCTGAACTCGGTCACACTGATTTGCAATTCTCGGTCACACCGAGAATCACATGTGCAATGGCCTAAGCCAAATAGGTGGAACCGATTTCTACAACTCAGTTGGTCCAAGATGAGTTCGGCGGAAACCTAACCCTAAATTGTCAAATCAAATCTAATCTACGGAGTGATTTCGCTGGATAGGATGATCTCAATCGTGGCAAGATACATGGCAACGCAATGTGCTAGGAATTAGAGTGTGAATAGCACAAAGTTCAAGTCCATACCCTAATGCGGTGATGGACCTGCTACAGCAGCAACGACGGTGACGAATCCCGTTGATGGTGGTGGAGACCAGCGGCGGGAGGCAGATGGCAACGAGGAGGATGATCCGGAGACCCAAGGAGGCAGAGCAAGTTGAGCGCGGGCGAAGAGGTTCGGAGAAATTTCCAAATTTTGGCCCGGGGATATATATAGCCTGACCCTGTCGATGTGACCGAGTGGAACAAATCGGTGGCACCGAGATGCATAACTGCAAGCAGTTGCTGCAACTCGGTGTGACCAAAAAGTTCAAATCGGTTGCACCGAGATTGAAAACCTAGATCAAATTAGTGATCTCGGTATGACCGAAATGGATGAATCGGCCAGACCGAAACGCACAAAGAGGTTTTGGAAGGTTTAAGTCTATGACGAATCGGGGACTTAGGGTGCTCCTCACACAGAGTGGTTCGAATCTGACTTGATCAAACTTTGTGATATAGCATGAATAGAGTTTGAGACAAGAATAGCATAGATAGAAAGAGAAGGTTCTTAGGCATTCTTGTCCATCCACTTGGCAAAAGAAAAAGAAGCCAAACAAGCAAAACAACAAGTGGATGTCCTCGAATGAGTAAAATATGCAAACGACATGCTCACACAATAAAATGGTAGATAAAATATGTGACAAAGCATGCACAACCAATTCTAGCATCTATCAAGCAATTGGCGATGACTAGGTCATCTATATATGAGTATATTGACTTAGGAGTCAAATGAGAACATTTGATCATAGGTCATACTCATCATTTAAGCACAAGTGGGGTTGCCACTTTTACATAATGCATTGTTGTGTTCACACCATTAGAGTTGCTTTAGCTCAATTCTTAGAGTAAAGCTCCCCCTAGATGTGAGATCCCCCCTAAGAGGGATGAACTAACCTTGGGTTTTGTCGATGATGACTTCATGTAGGTGTTGAAGATGTGGATGCTCTATGTTGATGTAGATCATTTGGAGCAATCCTTTGGAGTGAGTTGCACTTTCAATACCTACACGGGTTAGTCCCACAAGGAACAAACAAGGATATCCATAGACATAGAGTGATGCACACACACAAGATGATGTCTATGAAAGCATTGGGTTACCTTGTCCCTTGTCTTACCAACAAGAGGGTTTGTGACTCCATGAACTACAAGATGTGGAAGTTGATTGCACTTGTCTGCCAAAATGATAAGAGTGAAGTATGTTGGCGGAGTCACCCTCAAGAACTCTCTAGTTCTTCTTCTTCGGGATCCACACCATCTTGATGGGAATCCTTGGAGTTGTAGTCGTACTTGATGAAGTAGAACTTGATGTAGTCTTGGGAACCCACTTGACCAAGGCCTTAGGAGCTTCTTCAAATGCATCAATCTCCTCTTGAAGCTTGTCCTTGCCTTTCTGCTTGTGGTCTTGTGGTGGAAGATCATCTTGAGCTTGTGTCCCTTTGAAAGAAGTAGGATCATACTTCTCTTGTTGAGGAACAAACTTCGTCTTGGGGTATTGATCTTCTTCCCACTCAACTCCATTGGCATTGAACTTTCGTTCAAAACCAACACCTTGGTTCTTCTGGTGCCTTCCTTGCTTGCGTACAATTTCCTCAAATTTCTTACTTCCGGCAAGGCTCTTGTAAACAACTTTCTCTATAATTCCCTTCAATAAGATGTTTTCTTGCTCAAGTGTAACTTGGCTAAGAGAATCGTTAGTGGAATCAAGAGAACTACTAGAAGAAGCAACATTGGATTTAGCATGATGGTTGTTGTTACTACTAGAGGAAGAATCTTTCTTGTACTTGTTACTAGACTTGACTTGAGGCATGTAAGTAGATAAGAGTAAACACTTGGCAATGTAAGAAGAACTTTTCTTGCGAAGATCATCATTGATAGCCTTTAAAAACTCATGTTCTTGCTCAAGGTTGAGCTTTTTAAAACGTAATTTCTCATGAGTCCTTAAAAGTTCTCGATGATCTCCTAAGAGAGTTTCATGAGCTAACTTAAGAGTGTTTAGTTCTTTAGTTAGAAGCTCAATCTTCTCCTTATCATTGTCATTCGTTTTATCTTGATTAGCATGATTAATTGACATTTCATCATAGTATTCATCACTAGAGTTGTCAACAAGTAAATCATCATCACCTAGCAAGTCATCTTCATCACTATTGAAATCAACATACTCTGATGTAATACCTTTGGGACTTTAGCCATGAAGCATCTTCCAAGTCCTTCATTTGTTGAATCAAATATGTCATAGGAGTTGGTTGACACAAATGCTAGACCGGCAACACCTTCATCCTGAGTTTGTTCTGAGTCGGAGTGATAGCTTCTCTCAAGGTGATGGTCGGAGTCGGAGACGGATACCCATTCACCAACATGAGATTGATGTCTTCGTTTTGTGTAGACCTTTGATGATTTGTCCTTCCTTTCCGAATCCTTGCTTCTCTGGGATGTTCTTCGTTCATAACAATCATCTCTACTCCTCTCTCTTGGTGGTGATTCTTTTATTCTACTTCTTCTCTTTGGAGATTCTTCTCTTCTTTTATAGGGAGCCGTACACTCAGTGGAATAGTGTACGGGTCTTCCACAATTGTAGCAATTACGCTCTCGAGTCGAAGATCTTTTGTCATTGTAGGACCTTGACTTGGAACTTCTTTCCTTGCTTCTACTCTTGTAGAACTTGTTGAAATTCTTCACCATTAGGCTCAATTCTTCATTCAAGGTTTGTTTCTCACTTGATGATGTGGGAGCTTCACATGAGGCTTTGTAAGCACCACTTGAGTTGTTGTGGAGCTCTTCCTTATCCTTGAGTGACATCTCATGAGCAACAATTCTTCCAATGACCTCCGTTGGCTTGAGATTCTTGTAATTGGGCATCATTTGGATCAATGTGCACACAGTATCATATTTTCCATCCAAGGCTCTTAGGATCTTCTTGATGATGAATTTGTCGGTCATCTCTTCACTTCCTAAGCCGGCCATCTCATTTGTGATGAGAGCAAGCCTAGAGTACATTTTAGCGACGCCTTCACCATCCTTCATCTTGAACTTGTCAAGTTGACTTTGAAGCACATCCAATTTGGATTCCTTGACGGAGTCGGTACCTTCGTGCATGTCAATCAAAGTGTCCCAAATTTCCTTTGCATTCTCAAGACGGCTGATTTTCTTGAATTCTTCGGGGCACAATCCATTGAAGAGGATATCACAAGCTTGAGCGTTGTATTGCAGCATCTTCAACTCTTCGGCGCTAGCTTCACGGTTCGGTTCTCTCCCATCAAAGAATTCACCTTGCAAGCCAATACACACAATAGCCCATACGGCAGGGTTATGTCCAAGAATATGCATTTTCATCTTATGCTTCCAACTAGCAAAATTAGTACCATCAAAGTAAGGACCTCTACGGTGATAATTTCCCTCGCTAGACACCATACTCTCCTAGGTTGTGAAACCAAGGCTATGACTACCAAAAGCTATGGAAATCAAAGCAAATGGAGACCAAAGCTCTAATACCACTTGTAGGATCGAAAGTATGTCTAGAGGAGGGGTGATTAGACTACTTGACCAAATAAAAAGTTTGCCTTTTCCCAATTTTAATTCTTGGCAGATTTTAGCAACTTAGCACAAGTCAAGCAATCAACCTACACATGCAAATCTAGAGTATAGCAGCGGAATTTAACACAATTGCATATGAAGGTAAAGGGGAGGAGTTTGAGGAGGCAAACGCAATTGGAGACACGGAGATTTTTGAGCCGTGGTTCCGATAGATGGTGCTATCGTACATCCATGTTGATGGAGACTTCAACCCACGAAGGGTAACGGCTGCGCGAGTCCACGGAGGGCTCCACCCAAGAAGGGTCCACGAAGAAGCAACCTTGTCTATCCCACCATAGCCGTCGCCCACGAAGGACTTGCCTCACTAGGGGTAGATCTTCACGAAGTAGGCGATCTCCTTGCCCGTACAAACTCCTTGGTTCAACTCCACAATCTTGTCGGAGGCTCCCAAGTGACACCTAGTCAATCTAGGAGACACCACTCTCCAAGAAGTAACAAATGGTATGTTGATGATGAACTCCTTGCTCTTGTGCTTCAAATGATAGTCTCCCCAACACTCAACTCTCTCTCACAGGATATGGATTTGGTGGAAAGAAGATTTGAGTGGAAAGCAACTTGGGGAAGGCTAGAGATCAAGATTCATATGGTAGGATTGGAATATCTTGACCTCAACACAAGTGTAGGTGGTTCTCTCTCAGAAAATGGAAGTTGGAAGTGTAGGCATGTTCTGATGGCTCTCTCTCTTCGAATGAAGAGGGGGTGGAGGGGTATATATAGCCTCCACACAAAATCTAACCGTTACACACAACTTACCAATCTCGGTGGGACCGAATTGAGAAACTCGGTCGGACCGATTTAGCAAATCTAGTGACCGTTAGGATTTTCGGTGGGACCGACATGCAACTCGGTAGGACCGATATGGTTAGGGTTAGGGCATAACGTAAACTCGGTGAGACCGATTTTGGTAATAAGCTAACCAGAGAGTTGGTCAGGCAAACTCGGTGGGACCAATTCGCTCATCTCGGTGGGACTGAAACGTTACAAAAAGGAAACAGAGAGTTTACATTGCAATCTCGATGGGACCGATCTCTCATCTCGGTGAGACCGAAACGTTACGAAGGGAAACAGAGATATTACAATCCCATCTCGGTGAGACCGAGATCCCTATCGGTGAGACCGATTTGCCTAGGGTTTGTGGCAGTGTCTATGACATCTGAACTCGGTGGCGCTGGATAGAAAGAATCGGTGGGGCCGAGTTTGACTTTTTGTTTAGGTCATATGTGGATGTGAGAAAGTAGTTGAGGGCTTTGGAGCATATTACTAAGCATTTTGAGCAAGAACCTCATTAAGCAACACCTCATCCCTCCTTGATAGTATTGGCTTTTCCTATAGACTCAATGTGATCTTGGATCACTAAAATAGGAAATGTAGATTCTTGAGCTTTGAGCTTGAGCCAATCCTTTTGTCCTTAGTATTCTGAGCAGTCCACTTTTCTCATCCATGCAATGCCTATCATTGAGCTACCAAAACCACCTAGGGATAGTTGCACTTTCAGGCACACATGCACGCGATGGAAGGATACAACAACGAGACATAGCAAAGGCTACATCCTTGTCGGAGAAAACCACTAGAGCAAGGAATCTGCAGGGGACGACGCAGGGTGCCCTCGATAGAAGGATTTCTGCGGCCCATGGACAAAGTGAAGCAGATCCTGGCTCCCAATTCAAGAAAGGCATGATACAAATCTCCGGGTGGATGTGATCACAAGAACCTAGGGTATGGTTAGCAAAACTATTTAACCCGAATAGAAGAGAGATTAGAGTCCCAGAGTAAAGGTCGAGGAGTGAAAGATCCTAATACCACCCATTGACGACATGGGCCCCTAAGCCACATAGCCATGTTAGTAAAACAGTTTTCAAACCCTAGATTCAACTTTGGCCAAGGAGTTGGAAAGGGGGATCCTACAGGCAGTCGGCTCTGATACTAACTTGTGACGCCCCCGATTCAATCGTACACTAATCATACACGCAAATGTGTACGATCAAGATCAGGGACTCACGAGAAGATATCACAACACAACTCTAAACACAAATAAAATAATACAAGATTTATATTACAAGCCTGGGGGCTCGAATACAAAAGCTCGATACGCAAGCGAGTCAGCAGAAGCAACAATATCTGAGTACAGACATAAGTTAAACAAGGATGCCTTAAGAAGGCTAGCACAAAAGCAACACGATCGAAGAGGCAAGGCCTCCTGCCTGGGTCCTCCTAACTACTCCTGGTCGTCGGCGGTCTCCACGTAGCAGTAGGCACCCTCTGGGTAGTAGTAGTAGTTGGCGGTGTTGGCATCATCTGGCTCTTGGAATCCACCATCAGGTTGCATCAACCGGAGAGAAGAAAGAAGGGGGAAAGGGGTAGTAAAGCAACCGTGAGTACTCATCCAAAGTACTCGCAAGCATCGGATCTATACTAAGTATGCATTGGTATCAAATGGAAGGGTTGTATCTGTGGACTGAACTGCAGAATGCCAGAATAGAGGGGAAGGCCTAGCCTAACGAAGACTAGCATCTTCAAGCAGCTCCAAGCATCTTGCAGCATGTAAAGAGTAAAGAATAGCAATTTAATTAACAAGCATGTTGTAACAACAATGCCCAGAGATCCTTCCTCGACTCCCTGCAAGAAAGCAATCTTGGAGCCACATATCCATCACATATCTCAAGTATCCATTTCTAGTTATATAAGATCAGGATATAAGTCTGAACGTCCATTACCGTGGACACGGTATTCGAACATATATCTTCCCTGCAGGGGTGCACCATGTTACCCAACATGCTTGATTACTCTGGACGGACACACTTTACTGGGCCAATGCCTGGCCTCGGAAGATCAACATGTCGCAGCCCTACCTAGGCTCAACAAAGAGGTCCCTGCCGGTCTACATCCTAAGCACTCCGGGGTCTTGGGCCCATCGCCCGCAGCACTCCGGGTCGTTGCGAGCAGGGTGGATACCAACACCGCCTGGGATGGCCAGCACGATCCGATCGTGCCGCACTGCAGAACTAGACGTCTGACAAAGCTTCGGCTGATACTGCGACATCGAGGCCCATAACTATTCTCGCGTGGTGGTTAGTGCGTAAAGGCCATAGGCCAACTCAGAAAAAATACCAAACCTATTAGTGCATTGGGGGCTCGCGGAGACGAGAGATGTCTACTACACAACCTTCTTCTTGTAGACGTAGTTGGGCCTCCAAGTGCAGAAGTTTGTAGGACAGTAGCAAATTTCCCTCAAGTGGATGACCTAAGGTTTATCAATCCGTGGGAGGCGTAGGATGAAGATGGTCTCTCTCAAACAACCCTAGAACCAAATAACAAAGAGTCTCTTGTGTCCCCAACACACCAAATACAATGGTAAATTGTATAGGTGCACTAGTTCGGCGAAGAGATGGTGATACAAGTGCAATATGGATGATAGACATAGGTTTTTGTAATCTGAAATTATAAAAACAGCAAGGTAACTAATGATAAAAGTGAACGTAAACGGTATTGCAATGCTAGGAAACAAGGCCTAAGGTTCATACTTTCACTAGTGCAAGTTCTCTCAACAATAATAACATAACTGGATCATGTAACTATCCCTCAACATGCAACAAAGAGTCACTCCAAAGTCACTAATAGCGGAGAACAAAAGAAGAGATTATTGTAGGGTATGAAACCACCTCAAAGTTATCCTTTTTGATCGATCTATTCAAGAGTCCATAGTAAAATAACATGAAGCTATTCTTTCCATTCGATCTATCATAGAGTTCGTACTAGAATAACACCTTAAGACACAAATCGACCAAAACCCTAATGTCACCTAGATACTCCAATGTCACCTCAAGTATCCGTGGGTATGATTATACGATATGCATCACACAATCTCAGATTCATCTACTCAACCAACACAAAGTATTTCAAAGAGTACCCCAAATTTCTACCGGAAAGTCAAGACGAAAACGTGTGCCAACCCCTATGCATAAGTTCACAAGGTCACTGAACCCGCAAGTTGATCACCAAAACATACATCAAGTAGATCACGTGAATATCCCATTGTCACCACAGATAAGCACATGCAAGACATACATCAAGTGTTCTCAAATCCTTAAAGACTCAATCCGATAAGATAACTTCAAAGGGAAAACTCAATCCATTACAAGAGAGTAGAGGGAGAGAAACATCATAAGATACAACTATAATAGCAAAGCTCGCGATACATCAAGATCGTGCCAAATCAAGAACACGAGAGAGAGATCAAACACATAGCTACTGGTACGTACCCTTAGCCCCGAGGGTGAACTACTCCCTCCTCGTCATGGAGAGCGCCGGGATAATGAAGATGGCCACCGGTGAGGGATCCCCCCTCCGGCAGGGTACCGGAATAGGGTCCCAATTGGTTTTTGGTGGCTACACAGGCTTGCGGCGACGGAACTCCCGATCTGTTGTGCTTTCTGGAGGTTTCAGTATTTATAAGAATTTTTGGCGTAGGTCTCATGTCAGGGGGGTTTCCGGGCTGTCCACGAGGCAGGGGGCGCGCCCCGGGGGGCGCCCTCCACCCTCGTGGGCAGCCCGGGACTCTTCTGGCCCAACTCTTGCACTCCAGTGGCTTCTTTTGGTCCATAAAAATTTGTCAAAATTTGGCACGTCAATTGGACTCCGTTTGGTATTCCTTTTCTGTAAAGCTCAAAAACAAGGAAAACACAGAAACTGGCACTGGACTCTAGGTTAATAGGTTAGTCCCAAAAATCATATAAAAGTGCATATAAATGCATATAAAACATCCTAGATGGATAATATAATAGCATTGAACAATCAAAATTTATAGATACGTTGGAGACGTATCAAGCATCCCCAAGCTTAATTCCTGCTCGCCCTCGGGTAGGTAAATGATAAAATCAGAATTTTTGATGTGGAATGCTACCTAGCATATTTCTCAATGTAATTTTCTTTATTGTGGCATGAATGTTCAGATCCAAAATATTCAAGATAAAAGTTTAATATTGACATAAAAATAGTAATACTTCAAGCATACTAACAAAGTAATCATGTCTTCTCAAAATAACATGGCCAAAGAAAGCTATCCCTACAAAATCATATAGTCTGGCTGTGATCTATCTTCATCACACAAAGTATTTAATCATGCACAACCCCGGTGAGAAGCCAAGCAATTGTTTCATACTTTTGATGTTCTCAAACTTTTTCAATCTCCACGCAATACATGAGCGTGAGCCATGGACATAACACTATAGGTGGAATACAATGGTGGTTGTGGATAAGACAAAATGGAGGAGAAGATAGTCTCACATCAACTAGGCGTATCTACGGGCTATGGAGATGCCCATTAATAGATATCAATGTGAGTGAGTAGGGATTGCCATGCAACGGATGCACTAGAGCTATAAGTGTATGAAAGCACAAAAAGAAACTAAGTGGGTGTGCATCCAACCTGCTTGCTCATGAAGACCTAGGGCAATTTGAGGAAGCCCATCATTAGAATATACGAGCCAAGTTCTATAATGAAAAATTCCCACTAGTATATGAAACTGACTACATAGGAGACTCTCTATCATGAAGATCATGGTGCTACTTTGAAGCACAAATGTCGTAAAAGGATAGTAACATTGTCCCTTCTCTCTTTTTCTCTTTTTTTGGTGGGCTTATTTGGCCTCCTATTATTATTATTATTATTATTATTATTATTATTATTATTATTATTATTATTATTTGGGCTTCTTTGGCCTCTTTTATTTTTCATATAGTCCGAAGTCTCATCCCGACTTGTGGGGGAATCATAGTCTCCATCATCCTTTCCTCACTTGGGACAATGCTCTAATAATGAAGATCATCACACTTTTATTTACTTACAACTCAAGAATTACAACTCAATACTTAGAACAAAATATGACTCTATGTGGATGCCTTCGGCGGTGTACCGAGACATGCAATGAGTAAAGAGTGAAATGTATGAAAGAATTATGAATGGGGCTTTGCCACAAATACGATGTCAACTACATGATCATGCAAAAGCAATATGACAATGATGGAGCGTGTCATAATAAACGGAACGGTGGAAAGTTGCATGGCAATATATCTCGGAATGGCTATGGAAATGCCATAATAGGTAGATATGGTGGCTGTTTTGAAGAAGGTATATGGTTGGTGTATGATACCGGCGAAAGGTGTGTGGTATAGAGGCTAGCAATGGTGGAGGGTGAGAGTGTGTATAATCCATGGACTCAACATTAGTCATAAAGAACTTACTGACGAAAGGTGCGCGGTATTAGAGAGGCTAGCAATGATGGAAGGGTGAGAGTGTGTATAATCCATGGACTCAACATTAGTCATAAAGAACTCACATACTTATTGCAAAAATCTATTAGTTATTGAAACGAAGTACTACGTGCATGCTCCTAGGGGGATAGATTAGTAGGAAAAGACCATCGCTGGCCTCGACCGCCACTCATAAGGAATACAATCAATAAATAAATCATGCTTTGACTTCATCACAAAACGGTTCACCATACATGCATGCTACAGGAATCACAAACTTTAACACAAGTGTCGGAGTAAATGACCACGGGTAGCCTAACCGGCTCCCTTTGGCCCTCAGAAAAAACCACGGGCCAGTTTAGCCCTGAAGCCGGCCCAGCCATAAAGAACCCTTGGAGGACGCCATGATAGGACCGGCTCCAAGAAGCCGGCCCCTGAAGGACCGACTCCAATAGGCCGGCCCGTGACGGACCGACTCCAAGATGTCGGCCCCTGGCAGGCGGCCGTGGGCCGCGCCCTAAAGTCCACCCCCCATAATGGTGATGGGACAGGGCGTGGCTACAGTGGCCCCTGCCACCCCCGAATCTCGGAACACGCATGGCTACAGTATGCCGTACAGGGCGGCCATCTCCTGTCCGGCGAGGCACTGTTGCCATGCAGACTATGATGCCATCCACGACGGGTCGCCAGTACGGCCCACAGGCGGCGGGCCCCTTTGGTCAGAGAGACATCCGAAGGCGGCCTGACCTCCCCCAGTCGGCCTGAGGCCAGGTCGGCTTCCTATAGCCGGCTTGCTCCCTTCCTCGGGGCGCGCGCACCATTAAGCAGACAAGACGAGGTAAGGCTACAGTGAGAGCCCGCAAGGCGGCAGCACTGTAGCCATGCTTACCTCGACAAAGCCCTCGTCATCAGAGGTGAGGCAACAATAACCAGCCCCCGACAAGACCCCCCAAGCGGTGGGGCCGGCCTGTCGACCAATGGGCCGGCAGTCGGCTGGGCCCACCAGTCGACAGGCCCAGTAGCCGGCGGAGAAGCCGGCGGACACAGACGCTGACGGCCTAGACCCACGACCAGCCGGATTACCATTGTACCCCCGGGGGGTAGGCCTATATAAACCCCCCGGGACACCCATGCAAAGGGTTGATCTCATGGAGTTTTAGACACCACCATAGGGATAGAAGAGAGCTAGCCTTGCCCTTCTTCCTCCTCCCACCGAACAGCTCAAGGAGCCTCTTGTAGCTTCTTATCGATCTAGTGATCATGCGGAGACCCCGCAAGGCAGGCGTAGGGGTATTATCTCCAAGGAGAGCCCCCAACCTGGGTAAGATCCGCCGGCGTGCATGTCTTCGCCTTATCCCGTTTCCAGGCACCGGCGATGTCTTACTGGCTCCCACAATGATAAGCCATCCGTTGGCATATGTCGCACCTACCACCCAACATTTGGCGCACACCGTGGGGCCAGGTGCACCATCGTCCGGAGACCTGCTCTGGACGGGAACCCTTTTCCTCCCCCGCGAGCGTAGCCAGCCCGGCACACCCGATGACGCTTGCCCCGACGCGCTGCAAAGCATCGACGACGCCTGCGCAGCGAGCTGCCTCGCCGACCTTCTTGGCGAGGTTCGCATCTCCGATGAGCCCGCGTCCGACGCGGGCACAGGCTGCCCCGAGAGCCTCCTCGACCAGCTCCACGTTTCCGGCAAGCCTACCACGGACTTGGAGTCGGTCGGCTCCACCGACCCGATGCTTGTTGTCGGTGTCAAAACCGGCGGATCTCGGGTAGGGGGTCCCGAACTGTGCGTCTAGGCGGATGGTAACAGGAGACGAGGGACACGATGTTTTTACCCAGGTTCGGGCCCTCTTGATGGAGGTAAAACCCTACGTCCTGCTTGATTAATATTGATGATGTGTGTTACAAGAGTTGATCTACCACGAGATCAAGGAGGCTAGACCCTAGAAGCTAGCCTATGGTATGATTGTTTTTCGTCCTATGGACTAAAGCCATCCGGTTTATATAGACACCAGAGAGGGCTACGGTTACACAGAGTCGGTTACAATGGTAGGAGATCTACATATCCGTATCGCCAAGCTTGCCTTCCACGCCAAGGAAAGTCCCATCTGGACACGGGATGACGTCTTCAATCTTGTATCTTCATAGTCTTGGAGTCCGGCCGATGGTGATAGTTCGGCTATCAGGACACCCCCTAATCCAGGACTCCCTCAGTAGCCCCTGAACCAGGCTTCAATGACAACGAGTCCGGCGCGCATATTGTCTTCGGCATTGCAAGGCGGGTTCTTCCTCCGAATAATTTATAGAAGATTGTGAACACCAGGATAGTGTCCGGCTCTGCAAAATAAATTCCACATACCACCATAAAGAGAATAATATTTATACAAGTTCAATCTGCTGACGTATTTTGTGGCATGACGTCACACCACTACCAAGCCTTTACTAGAATCGTTTATATCGCACCACCTCAACGCGTTTAGCGAGGCGGTTTCCTTGGCACGTCTTGTCGAAGCAGAGATCGTGTTCCCCTTATTCCGGGATTCCCATAAATACGGACGTGGGTAACCCAACCGCACCCATTGCCACGCCCCTCCATCGAAGGCGGGTTCCAAACGGTCACGGGGACGGCTCTTGGTATTCTTCCCCTTTATAATGAGACCAAGGTCCGTTCTTTTTCTCTATCGAACCCGCCCCTCGCCCCGAGTTCCAACACCCTGGGCTCTAGATTCGGGTACCTTCGACCTTCGACAATGTCTGGCCCCGTCCTACGAGGCCGGTGGATGCCCTCCTCCACCATGGAAGAGGATGTGCTAAAGCTGAAAGAGGCCAGGTACTTAACCTACGAGATTTCACATAGACTGCCTGCCCGAGGGCAAGTTATTCCTACTCCCGAGCCCGGTGAGATCGTCGTGTTCGTGCCTCACCTCCGTCGGGGTCTAGGCTTCCCGACGGATCCCTTAGTGAGGGGGCTCATGTTTTACTATGGGCTGGAATTCCATGACTTGGCTCCGGAGTCCATCCTCCACATCTCATCATTCATTGTCGTCTGCGAAGCCTTCCTCCGCATTACCCCTCACTTCGGCTTGTGGCTCAAAACCTTCGACGTGGAGCCGAAGATAACTAAGGGGCGTCAGGCAGAGTGCGGAGGGGCGGTTATAAGCAAGATGGCCGATGCTCCATGGCTCGAGGGCTCTTTTCAGGAGGAGCTCGGCTTGTGGCAACAGGAGTGGTTCTATATTACCGCTCCCAGGGGCAGCAGGCAGAGGTCGCCGCCCGTTTTCCGCTCGGGCCCTCCACAACGGATGTCGTCATGGATCAATAAGGGGCGTGACTGGGGGCCGTCTAAAGACGTTCCCCTGTTGCAGGACCAGATTCGAGGCCTCCAAGAAAGGGGGATTAATCTGGTCGTAGTGGTACAGGTTATGCTGATCCGGTGCCTACTATCCTGCAAACGTCGTCCCCTCCGCCTGTGGGAATTCAATCCAGAGGGGCCACGAGCTCTTCAACACTTCATGGGTTTGACACCCGTGGAGATGTACAAACTGTTCTTCGAATCGCAAGAGATGCATCCGGACTTGACCGAGGATGCTGGCCTAAGCTGCAATCGCCCGGATACTCAAGTAAGTAGCCCTGCGTCCGGACATGTCGTCCATTTATTTATCATGGGTTTGCCTTTTAACCCTCTATGCCTTCGACAGGAGTGGATAGCGCAAGCGAAACTGATACGGTGTCCGACCCCCCTCCCTAAGACCACGCAGGATCTCGTGTTAATCAAAATGTTAGAGGTCGCACCTTCGGAGGAGGGTGAAGGGGGGCATAGGGAAACTACCACCTCTGCCAAGGAGGCTTTTGGTAAGGGAGGAATCGAGAATCCCTCCTTCCAGGGGGAGAAGAGGACCGCTTCCGAAGACCCGGAGGCGAAGGCCTCAAAGCGGGGAAAGAAATCTGTGCCGGAAGGTCCTGTGCCAGGAAGAGCCCCAGCCGCACTGTCTCCGCAGAGGAATCAGCCCTCCAGTGAGCCGTAAGTAAAAAGGGGGACTTTGTAATAGTGGACACCCCTGCTTAATTTTTAAGGGTAACTTAAGTTTTCTCCTTGTAGTTTGGATCTCAGCCCATCTCAGCACAGCTCATCTTCGGGAGACCTTCGTCCGGAGATGATGGAGAGTGAAACGCCTCCCTCTGCCGCCCCGTCGTGCGGGGCGGACGACCCTGAGGTGTCGTCACGGAGGGTCTCCCCGAGTCCGGCGGGGCCGGAGAGTTCGGCACCTATTGGAATACGGCCGGTGGAGCTGCAGGATTTGCTCAAGAGGGCGTCTATCTCAGAAGATCACCGCATATTAATGAATATGGTGATTGAGAAGATCTTGTCCGCCGAAAGCGGGTTGTGTGAAGGCGCCGGAAGTTTGCTGACGGGGTTTGAGGTACGCAAAAAATGACATACCTTTTGATAGTTTTGCACATGAAGTGCGCCCTGTATAGATAGTAGCCCTTGAGACTTGGTATGCTGTCGAAAGCGACAGCGTGCCGAGGATCATTTTCTCAGTTAAATATTGTCGCCTTTCCTATGCAGGTGGCGCAACGTTCGGTGGCCAGCCAAACTGATAGAGTTGCCGAGCTGAAGATGCAACTCGACGTTGCGGATGCGGACATCGTGCTGGTCAATAAACGACTTGATGAGTCGCAAGGTATGTGGTTGTTCCGCGGTCGCCTAGTAAGGGAGCTGACGCCCACTCCTTACAATTTGTATGCTTGATGCAGATGGTGCCGCTGCTGTGCAAGATCTACGAGCAGAGCTTGCTCGGGCCAAGGAGCAGGCCAGAAAAAGCGAGGCGGCTGCCTCGAAGGCAACGGAAGAGCTAGAAGCCGAGAAGGCTGCTCACTGCCGAAGCAGGGAGGAGATGGCCGGAATGGCCGCGAAATTAAAAGATGCTACCGACCGCCAGGAGGTTCTTGAAAGAGAACGCCGAGCAGAACAAGAGGACCTGAAGAAGGCCGACACCGAAGCCAAGGATGCCCGTAGTGCGATGCGGGCTATGAAGGAGGAACTGCGTCAGGTTGGAGATATTGTGGCTGGAAAGCCCTTTATGCTTCGTAGAAAGTTTACGGGTCCGAAGTATGCTCAGCTAGGCTGATTGTGCAATGCGGAGGATCCTTATCTGGATTTGGCAGTGAGTGCGGCAGACGCAGTCGTGCACTTCCAAAGCTAGGAGGATCACAAAATGGAAGAGCTTTTCTGGTCCCAATTCCATAGTCCGGAGCGTCCACTTCCGTTGAGTGATCGGCTGGTTGAGTGGGCTGAGCTGAATAGATTGTCCGGACTTGCCATGACAGATGTGGTCACTCATCTGTGGCCGGAAGGGCCCAAGCCGAAGAGCTATTTTGGCTTGTTGCAGCAATTCCTTGGGACGGTGCCGCATATCAAGGCGATGAAGCGGTCGGCATGCATAGAGGGCGCACAGATGGCTCTCGCCCGTGTTAAGACATACTAGGCAGAGATGGATGCTACCGCTGTTGCATCCCAGGGTTCGGGCAAAAGCCGATTGCCCGCCGAGCGCTATTTTTAGGAAGTCCTACAGGGCGCTCATTTAATAGAGTCGCAGTGCTCGAAAGATATTTTGTTTAAATGATATGTATGATTTCTGAGATCATGTTTATAATAAAACAACTTTTTATACTTGTGCGTTCAAGTATTGAACTATCTCCTGTGCGGCCGTTTTATAGATAATCCTGAAAGATGGCAGTCTTTGGCTTCAGCCCCCACGCACAGAGTGCGGGGGTGTTTGCAAAAAAAAGCGGTTTTTCACACTTAATCCAACGTCTTGGTCCTTTGAAGGAGGTGATAGCATAGCAAACTAGGCAACCGGACTATAAAGCTTTATCACTTTCACTTAGCCATAGGAGCTCGATGGTGGGGCTACTATATAGCCCCTAGAGGCACCGTGCTCTCCGAACTCGGGGCGCGTATGTGCCTGACCGGGAAGCGGTCCTTCGTCAAAGTGGAGGAATTCTAAACATTCCAGTGGTCGATCGAGTGGTTGACCAGTCTCTCGCTATATCATGACAGTCAGTTTTCGGCTTTCTCTACTGAGGCGCTCGCCCGGCCGAACCGGGGCACAATCGCAGTAGTTCTCTCGGTGCCGCGTTAGCCGATGATATGGAACGTAAGGCAGCAAAACACAGGAGCCGGGCAAACCCAACATTTGACCAAAGACATGATTTGGAGCTGATGCATATAAGGCCTAACTCGAGACGCTGAACACTCCCTGAGGTATTCGGTCTTTATGATATCGGGCAGAACAATGCCCTAAGCCCCTAGTGTCCAGGTACAGGCGGGAACTGCTGACGCGGCCGATGCCAAAACGCCAGCCTCCACCTTGGTTATAGTAACAAATCGGGGGATGTGTATCAACAAGAGACAGTAAGAAAGGTTTACGCAGGGTCTTAATCTGAAAATAATCCTTTCAACGGGTTCCTGCTGCACGTCTGCGCCTGTGTCTCCGTTGCGCTGTATCCTGGACGGGTGTAGCACGTGTTTCATCTGTAAAAGAGAAGAACTTAGTTTTGAAAAAATACCATGCAAAAGATTAAAATAAAGTATGATTTGGGAAGATGAATAGAGTTGGGCCTTATTGGCCTTCATCATTTGTGCGTGTAGCCCCTTGTAAAGAGGTACGCGGCTATGGAGCCCCTTGTTTATTTACGCCGGACTCGCCTAACCGTGTCCGAGGTCTGAATGACCTGCTTGTAGGGGTTTGGACCACTAAGGCCAGATTAGCGTGCGGCTGTCAAGGCAGTCTCACATTTTCCGTGGCCGAGGAGCACTCGGAATTACCCTTTAATGAGTGTTATGCCGCGTGGCTCGTGTGTTTTAAGCGGTAGAGACATGTAATGCGGTATTGCGTTAGAGCGGGGGAAAGCTTCGCATCCCAGTAGTGCTTGATGGCTACTTTTGAGTGGGGCGATATGAAAAAATGAGCTTTTCGCGACGGAGGTTGTCGGATGAACCGAACCCGACCTCTAGTAGTACAGAGCCTGTACAATTGGCTTAAGGGCCTGGCGTCACTGTTTTTAAGGAAGTGCTGCTACAGCGAATTTTGGTAGGGTCTATCCCCATTCTGCGGACGGTGTCCTGGTATAGCAGGTGCCGCACTATGTTTCCGTTGTTATCACATGAAGTGAGTTCACTGTTTTGACTTCTAGTGGGAAAGTCTTCTGTTCTCCGGTGTGCTGCTTGTGGGGTTCGTCGTCTTCGCTTGGCGTGTCGAGCCCCTTGTGTTCGGCGTTAAGTAGGCCGGACTGCTTGAAGACCCAACAATCTCTGTGGGTATGGTTTGCAGGCTTCCCGGGGGTACTATGGATTTGACATATCCTATCCAAGATTTTATTTAGGTTGGATAGCTCGTCACTGTTGTCCTTGAGGGGCAGTGTTTTATTATTCGGCCGAGAGCTTTTGAATCCGGCGTTGACCACCGTGCTATTTGGGCCATTTTCCTTGTTCCGGCGCTGATCTTTTCTGCGTCGTGATTTCCCGTTTCCATCCTTTACTTTGGATGTACTCGGGTCGCTGGTGCTGCATCTAGCCAGCCAGCTGTCTTCCCCCGCGCAAAAGCGGGTCATGAGGCTTGTTAGTGCGGCCATTGTTCTTGGTTTTTCCTGGCCGAGGTGTCTGTCGAGCCATTCGTCGCGGACGTTGTGCTTAAAGGCTGCTAAGGCTTCGGCGTCCGGACAGTCGACTATTTGGATCTTTTTGGTGAGGAACCTGTTCCAGAATTTGCATGCTGACTCTCCAGGTTGTTGAGTTATGTGACTTAAATCGTCTGCATCTGGAGGGCGGACATAGGTCCCCTAAAAATTTGCTCAGAATGCATCCTCGAGCTCCTCCCAACTTCCAATGGTATCTTCTGGGAGGCTTTTGAGCCAATGCCGAGCTGGCCCTTTGAGCTTGAGGGGTAGATATTTTATGGCATGAAGATCGTCTCCTCTGGCCATATGTATGTGTAGGATATAATCCTCAATCTAGACTCCGGGGTCTGTTGTTCCGTCATATGCCTCTATGTTTACTGGTTTGAATCCAGCTGGAAATTCGTGGTCCAGCACCTCGTCGGTGAAACATAGTGGGTGTGCGGCGCCCCTGTATTTGGGCGTGCCGTTGTTTTCAAGCACTCGGCGGGTTGTGTTGCTTCCGGGAGTCTTCTTTTTTGGCCCATAGATGGACCTAACCAGGTCATCCTTTGTGCGAGGATCTTTATGTGGGTCATGTGCCGGATTGTGTGTGGCGCCCCTTGCCGCTCGTGGCCTGTCCTCTGGTCGTCTATCCGGCCAGGCGGCCTCTTTATTTTTCGACTATGGAGGCTCTAAGGCCTCCTCATCAAATTCGGGCAGCAGCTTGCGTTTCGGGTAGCTCTTTTCCTGGTGACTGACACCATTTTTATCTGTGGTATTGAGTACTTTGCTCCATCTCATTCTGAGTGCATCCTCCGCTGTTTTGAGCTTCTGCTTTTGCTTATTCAAGCTTCTTGTAGTGGCGACGAGGTTCTTAAGCTCCGGTGATGCATTTGGCGTGAGATCGTCTGGGCTCTTGTTTTCGTCGGGGATGGGTTGCTTGTTCAGTACATCCTGTTCGGATGGTTGCTTGGTGGCATGTTCATCGTCCACTGCTTCGCCCTGCTCTAGGGCCGGGTCGGTATGGGTGCCATTTTTATCGAGGCCGGACTTCGGTCGGCGTTTGCGTCGCCGTTTTGGTTGTTTGCTGGTGGAGTTGTTCTTCGCCATGTCCTGTTGGTCCTCGTTATCACTTCCTTTTGGTGTATCCACCATGTATACGTAATGAGTTGGGGTGGCGTTCCAGTGCCCGATAGGCATTGGCTCTTGGTCGTCTCCGGCATCGTCGTCCATACCGTCGATGTCTTCGGAGTTGAAGTCTAGCGTGCTGGTTAGATCGTCGACAGTGGCTACCAAGTGGGTGGTGGGTGGGTTTTAAATTTCTTCATCGTCCGCATCCCAACCGCCCTGACCGCAGTCCGGCCAGGGCTCTCCTGATAAGGAGAGATATCTTAGCGAACTCAAGGTGTCGCCAAAAGGTGAGTGTTGAAAGATGTCCGCCGCGGTGAACTCCATGACCGGCGCCCAATCTGATTCGATCGGAGGGAGTGCGGGAGGTGCGGAGTCTGGCCCCTCGGAGTCACGAGCTTCATAAGGGACAAGGTCAGTGTTCGGCTCCATCGCCATAGAGGTTGCAGCCCCTGAGGCGGCGTCTAGCCATCCGTCCTCGATCTACGCAGCCGGCTCCGAATTGAAGATCGGAGCGGGCTCGAGTGCGGCCTCCAGGGTACTGTCTGGCTGCAGAGCTAAATCATGCTCATCGAGACAGTGCGGCACGCTCGGCTGTGGCTCGAATCCATCGAGGATCAAGTCCCCGCAGATGTCAGCCGTGAAGTTTAAACTTCCAAATCTGACCTGACGGCCAGGGGCGTAGCTTTTGATCTGCTCCAGTTGGCCAAGTGAATTGGCCCGCAGTGCAAAGCCGCCGAATACAAAGATCTGTCCGGCGAGAAAGGTCTCACCATGGACTGCATCATCGTTGACGATTGAAGAGGCCATCGAGCCTATCGGTGACGACACAGAGGAACTCTCAATGAAAGCACCAATGTCGGTGTCAAAACCGGCGGATCTCGGGTAGGGGGCCCCGAACTATGCATCTAGGCGGATGGTAACAGGAGACGAGGGACACGATGTTTTTACCCAGGTTCAGGCCCTCTTGATGGAGGTAAAACCCTATGTCCTGCTTGATTAATATTGATGATGTGTGTTACAAGAGTAGATCTACCACGAGATCAAGGAGGCTAAACCCTAGAAGCTAGCCTATGGTATGATTGTTTTTCGTCCTATGGACTAAAGCCATCCGGTTTATATAGACACCGGAGAGGGCTAGGGTTACACAGAGTCGGTTACAATGGTAGGAGATCTACATATCCGTATCGCCAAGCTTGCCTTCCACGCCAAGGAAAGTCCCATCCGGACACGGGACGAAGTCTTCAATCTTGTATCTTCATAGTCTTGGAGTCCGGCCGATGGTGATAGTTCGGCTATCCGTACACCCCCTAATCCAGGACTCCCTCACTTGTCGACTCTGACACGCATCGCTCGATGCCTTCCCCACCAACGTGATCATCTTCGACGACCCTCTCCCTCAGGCTGACAGTGGCGGCAGCACCGTCACCGAAGTGCTAGTCATCAGCCACGGCGTCACCTCCGACGAGAACGCCCGCGATGCCCTGCAGGCTACGCTGCACGATCTGTCCGCCCCATCCCGGCGGACGCTGACGCTGAGACGCTGGAGGCACGCCGTCTTGCCCTCCTCGCGGAGGGCCAGAGGATAGCCTCCATGAGATGCCTCACGGAGGCCCACCAGCGCGAAGTCGACCGCGCCGCCTTCGGCATGCCGCCTCCAGAAGGGCCAAGACGAGTCGGCGTCCTCAAGAAGCGCGGCGCGGCCATCACCAGCATGCTGGGAGCGGACCGCCCAGTCTACGCCACGCCCCTCGAGAATCTACGCGCCGCCCAGTCAATTGTAGACGAGCTAAACGGACTGGGGGCCGACGAGCTCCCCTACATGACCAGACGCATCTAACAGCTGATCGACGCGGCCGTAGAGCGGCATGAAGCTAGCGTCCGAGCTGGAAGCCCCCCTCGCCGAGAGCACGGCGTGACGTTGCGTACGCCGACTGCGGGCGACGCCCATGCAAGACAAGACAAGGAGCCAGCTGCTAGCCGCAGCCGGACTCGAATCACCATCGAGCGCGACGCTGAAGGCCGTCCCCGAGGTGTGGAATGACGAGGCGACCTGCCTCCTCCTCCGCCTCGTGGGGAGAGATATCCTACCCCGCCGCCTGTCGAGCATCCGACTCTCAGTGGCCGACTTGGTCGCCGTGAAGGAGTCGGCAAGAATGATGCCTGCCATCGGATCGACCGCCGTGCGCGATCCCTGGCCCTGGAAGAAGAAGATGATGTCGGCCCGCCAGTTTTGGCCCCCGCATCTGTGATGAGCCCTTTCCCAAAGGGTTCTCGCTCCCAAGATACACGCCCAAGTACAACGGCTCCGTGAAACCGGAAGATTGGTTGATCGACTACTCCACCGCGGTTCGCATAGCGAACGGCAACAGATGCATTGCCGTGAAATATGTCCCCCTGATGCTCCAAGGCACGACGCGCACCTGGCTCAACAGCCTCAAGCCTTACAGCATCAACAGCTGGCTGGACTTCACCGAAGCCTTCATACGCAACTTCACCAGCACCTACAAGCGGGCTCCCAAGCCCCGACAGCTCTCCTTGTGCGTACAAGGGCCCAATGAATCGAGTCGCGACTACCTCACGCGTTGGGCCGAGCTCCGCAACTCCTGCGAAGGGGTGCACAAGGTTCAGGCCATAGAGTACTTCACCACCGGGTGCAGAGAGGGCACCCTCCTCAAGCACCGACTCCTCTGCAACGAGCCAGCTACCCTCGACGAGCTGCTGATCATCGCAGACAAGTATGCCACGGCCGACTCTTCGATGAAGACTGAGCTCAGGGTAGACGCCTCTGGAAAAGTGCTGGCGCCGGCTCCCAAGACGCCGGCTGGAGAATCAAGCCGGCGCCCGTATCAAAGCGACCACAAATGCAAGGCCCCTATGCCGCCTTCCACCATCCGGCAGGTGGCTACGGTGGAAGAAGAGCAGCCCGAAGGACGGTCGGCTCCCAAGAAGCAGAAGGGCGGCAGGCCGGCTTGGCAGCCGGCTTTCTCCTACGAGCAAACCCTCGATGCCCCCTGCAATTCCAAAGCGGCGCGAAGCCATCCAACCACACAACTCGGAAGTGCCATTGGCTCACCTGAATCTACAAGGGCGAGGGGCTGTTGCCGCCTCCGCCTGTAGGCCAGCGGCCTCCTGCGTTGCAATAGCCGGCCGCTCGGCCAGCAGTCGGAGCGATCCAAGACAAGTTCCCTGATGAGCAAGCCACCTACATCGTGTTCACCATCCAGACAGAAGATCGGCGCACCCAGCGCCGACAGCAGCAAGAAGTCAACGCGGTCGCCTCCAGTAACCCCGAGTTTATGCATTGGTCAGAGAAGCCCATCAGCTGGGACGACCACCCAGAGGTGATGCCGTCTCCTGGCTCCTATGCCTTGGTTTTGGATGCCATCCTGGCGACAGAAAGGCGTGCTGCCCGTTTCTCCCGCGTGCTAGTAGATGGCGGGAGCAGTATCAACATACTGTACCCAGATACAATGGAGAAGCTCAACATCAAGCCGAAGCAACTCATGCCAAGCCGGACTGTGTTCCATGGCATCGTACCCGGCCTGTCCTGCTCACCAATCGGCAAGATCAAGATGGATGTCCTCTTTGGGGGCAAAGATCATTTCCGCCGAGAGGCAATATGGTTTGAGGTAGTGGATTTGGAGAGCCCATACCACGCATTGCTTGGCCGACCGGCGTTGGCCAAGTTTATGGTTGTGCCCCACTACGCCTACCTCAAGATGAAGATGCTGAGTTCCAAGAGCATTATCACCATAGCCGGAGACTATAAGAAGTCTTCTGAGTGTGCAGCAGCTAGTAGCCGGCTGGCCGAGTCCCTCGTGATCGCCGAAGAGAAGAAGATGCTGAATCGAGTTGTGGCCTTGGCTGACAAGCAGCCGGCCCTGTCTCCTGACCCCAAAGAATGTGAAGCTCAAGGTTCTTTTCAGCCGGCCAAGGAAACAAAGAAGATACTGTTGGGGAACGTAGCAGAAATTCAAAATTTTCCTACGTGTCACCAAGATCTATCTATGGAGAAACCAGCAACGAGGGGAAGGAGAGTGCATCTACATACCCTTGTAGATTGCTAAGCGGAAGCGTTCAAGTGAACGGGGTTGATGGAGTCGTACTCGTCGTGATCCAAATCACCGGAGATCCTAGTGCCGAACGGACGACACCTCCGCGTTCAACACAAGTACAACCCGGTGACGTCTCCCATGCCTTGATCCAGCAAGGAGAGAGGGAGAGGTTGAGGAAGACTCCATCCGGCAGCAGCACAATGGCGTGGTGGTGGTGGAGGAGCGTGGCAATCCTGCAGGGCTTCTCCAAGCACCTGCAGGAGAGGAGGAGGTGTCACGGGAGGGAGGGAGGCGCCAGGGCTTCTGGTATGGATGCCCTCCCTCCCCTCCACTATATATAGGGGCAAAGGAGAAGGGGGAGGCGCAGCCTTGCCCCTTCCTCCAAGGAAGGGGTGCGGCCAAGAGGGGGGGAGGAGTCCATCCTCCCCAAGGCACCTCGGAGGTGCCTTCCCCCTTGAGGACTCTTCCCTCCCCAAGTTTCCTTGGCGCATGGGCCTCTTGGGGCTGGTGCCCTTGGCCCATATAGGCCAAGGCGCACCCCCTACAGCCCATGTGCCCCCCCCGGGGCAGGTGGACCCCCCGGTGGACCCTCGGACCCCTTTCGGCACTCCCGGTACAATACCGATAAAGTGTGAAACTTTTCCGGCGACCAAAACATGACTTCCCATATATAAATCTTTACGTCCGGACCATTCCAGAACTCCTCGTGACGTCCGGGATCTCATCCGGACTCCGAACAACATTCGGTAACCACATACAGACTTCCTTTATAACCCTAGCGTCATCGAACTTTAAGTGTGTATACCCTACGGGTTCGGGAGACATGTAGTCATGACCGAGACGTTCTCCGGTCAATAACCAACAGCGGGATCTGGATACCCATGTTGGCTCCCACATGTTCCACGATGATCTCATCGGATGAAACCACGATGTCAAGGACTCAATCGATCCCGTATACAATTCCCTTTGTCTAACGGTATTGTACTTGCCCGAGATTCGATCGTCGGTATACCGATACCTTGTTCAATCTCGTTACCGGCAAGTCTCTTTACTCATTCCGTAACACATCATCCCGTGATCAACCCCTTGGTCACATTGTGCACATTATGATGATGTCCTACCGAGTGGGCCCAGAGATACCTCTCTGTTTACACGGAGTGACAAATCCTAGTCTCGATTTGTGCCAACCCAACAGACACTTTCGGAGAACCTGTAATGCACCTTTATAGCCACCCAGTTACGTTGTGACGTTTGGTACACCCAAAGCATTCCTACGGTATCCGGGAGTTGCACAATCTCATGGTCTAAGGAAAAGATACTTGACATTAGAAAAGCTTTAGCATACGAACTACGATCTTTTTGCTAGGCTTAGGATTGGGTCTTGTCCATCACATCATTCTCCTAATGATGTGATCCCGTTATCAACGACATCCAATGTCCATGGTCAGGAAACTGTAACCATCTATTGATCAACGAGCTAGTCAACTAGAGACTTACTAGGGACATGGTGTTGTCTATGTACCCACACATGTATCTGAGTTTCCTATCAATACAATTATAGCATGGATAATAAATGATTATCGTGAACAAGGAAATATAATAATAACTAATTTATTATTGCCTCTAGGGCATATTTCCAACAGTCTCCCACTTGCACTAGAGTCAATAATCTAGTTCACATCGCCATGTGATTAACACTCACAGGTCACATCGCCATGTGACCAACATCCAAAGAGTTTACTAGTGTCATTAAACTAGTTCACATCATCATGTGATTTAGACTCAATGAGTTCTGGGGTTTGATCATGTTTTGCTTGAGAGAGGTTCTAGTCAACGGGTTTGAAACATTCAGATCCGTATGTACTTCGCAATTCTCTATGTCATATTGTAAATGCTGCTTCCACGCTCCACTTGGAGCTATTCGAAATGGTTGTTCCACTATACGTATCCAGTTTGCTACTCAGAGTCACTCGGATAGGTGTTAAAGCTTGCACCGACGTAACCCTTTATGTCGAACTCTTTATCACCTCCATAATCGAGAAACATATCCTTATTCCTCTAAGGATAACTTTGACCACTATCTAGTGATCCACTCCTTGATCACCTTTGTACTCTCTTGCCAGACATGTGGCAAGGCACACATCAGGTGCGGTACTTAGCATAGCATACTGTAGAGCCTACGTCTAAAGCATAGGGGACGACCTTCGTCCTTTCTCTCTTTTCTGCCGAGGTCGAGCTTTAAGTCTTAACTTCGTACCTTACAACTAAGGCAAGAACTTCTTCTTTGACTGATCCATCTTGAACACCTTCAAGATCATGTCAAGGTATGTGCTCATTTGAAAGTATTATTAAGCATTTTGATCTATCCTTATAGATCTTGATGCTCAATGTTCAAGTAGCTTAATCCAGGTTTTCTATTGAAAAACACCTTTCAAATAACCCTATATGCTTTCTAGAAAATCATTTCTGATCATCAACATGTCAACAACATATACTCATCAGAAATTCTATAGTGCTCCCACTCACTTCTTTGGAAATACAAGTTTC
Organism: Triticum aestivum; assembly: GCF_018294505.1. NCBI lineage: Eukaryota > Viridiplantae > Streptophyta > Magnoliopsida > Poales > Poaceae > Triticum > Triticum aestivum. The sequence goes on from NC_057798.1 coordinate 149,967,957, forward strand.
TCATGAACTTTGTATAAACCCAAAATCTTTGATCATCTTACCAAAGCGCACATTCCAACTCTGAGATGCTTACTCCAGTCCTTAGAAGGATTGCTGGAGCTAGCATACCTTTTAGCATCCTTAGGATCGACAAAACCTTTCTGATTGTATCACATACAACCTTTCCTTATGAAAGTTGGTAAGGAAACTCGTTTTGACATCCATCTGCCAGATTTCATAAATGCAGCTTATGCTAACATGATTCCGACGGACTTAAGCATCGCTACGGATGAGAAAATCTCATTGTAGTCAACTCCTTGAACTTGTGAAAAACTCTTCGCCACAAGTCGAGCTTCATAGATGGTGACATTACCATCCACGTCCGTCTTCTTCTTAAAAGATCCATTTATCTCAATGGCTTGCCGATCATTGGGCAAGTCCACCAAAGTCCATGCTTTGTTCTGATACATGGATCCTATCTCGGATTTCATGTCTTCTAAACATTTGTCGGAATATGGGCCCACCATCGCTTCTCCATAGCTCGTAGGTTCATTGTTGTCTAGCAACATGACCTTCAAGACAGGATTACCGTACCACTCTGAAGTGGTACGCATCCTTGTCACCCTACGAGGTACGGTAGTGACTTGATCCAAATCTTCATGGTCACTATCATAAGCTTCTACTTCAATTGGTGTAGGTGCCACAGGAACAACTTCCTATGCCCTGCTACACACTAGTTGAAGTGACGGTTCAATAACCTCATCAAGTCTCCACCATCCTCCCACTCAACTCTTTCGAGAGAAACCTTTCCTCAAGAAAGGACCCGATTCAAGAAACAATCCATATTGCTTTCGGATCTGAATTAGGAGGTATACCCAACTGTTTTGGGTGTCCTATGAAGATGTATTTTATCCGCTTTGGGTTCGAGCTTATCAATCCTGAAACTTTTTCACATAAGCGTCGCAGCCCCAAACCTTTAAGAAACGACAACTTAGGTTTCTCTAAACCATAATTCATATGGTGTCATCTCAACGGAATTACGTGGTGCCCTATTTAAAGTGAGTGCGGTTGTCTCTAATGCCTAACCCATGAACGATAGTGGTAATTCGATAAGAGACATCATGGTACGCACCATATCCAATAGGGTGCAACTATGATGTTCGGACACACCATCAAACTATGGTGTTCCAGGCGGTATTAATTGTGAAACAATTTCCACAATGTCTTAATTGCGTGCCAAAGATCGTAACTCAGATACTCATCTCTATGATCTTATCATAGACATTTTATCCTCTTGTCACGATGATCTTCAACTTCACTCTGAAATTACTTGAACCATTCAATAATTCAGACTTGTGTTTCATCAAGTAAATATATTCAACATCTACTCGAATCATCTGTGAAGTAAGAACATAACGATATTCACTGCATGCCTCAGCACTCATTGGACTACACACATCAAAATGTGTTACTTCCAACAAGTTGCTATCTTGTTCCATCTTACTGAAACCGAGGCTTTTCAGTCATCTTGCCCATGTGGTATGATTTGCATATCTCAAGTGATTCAAAATCAAGTGAGTCCAAACGATCCATATGCATGGAGTTTCTTCATGCGTATACACCAATAGACATGGTTCGCATGTCTCAAACTTTTCAAAAACGAGTGAGTCCAAAGATCCATCAACATGGAGCTTCTTCATGCGTTTTATACCATTATGACTTACATGGCAGTGCCACAAGTAAGTGGTACTATCATTACTATCTTATATCTTTTGGCATGAAAATGTGTATCACTACGATCGAGATTCAATAAACCATTCCTTTAGGTGCAAGACCATTGAAGGTTTTATTCAAACAAATAGAGTAACCATTATTCTCCTTAAATGAATAACCGTATTGCGATAGACATAATCCAATCATGTCTATGCTCAACGCAAACACCAAATGACAATTATTCAGGTTTAATACTAATCTTGATGGTAGAGGGAGCGTGCGATGTTTGATCACATCAAACTTGGAAACACTTCCAACACATACCGTCAGCTCACCTTTAGCTAGTTTCCGTTTATTCCGTAGCTCTTTTATTTCGAGTTACTAACACTTAGCAACCGAACCGGTATCTTATACCCTGGTGCTTCTAGGAGTACTAGTAAAGTACACATTAACATAATGTATATCCAATATACTTCTATCGACCTTGCCAGCCTTCTCATCTACCAAGTATCTAGGGTAATTCCGCTCTAGTGACTATTCCCCTTATCACAGAAGCACTTAGTCTCGGGTTTGGGTTCAACATTGGGTTTCTTCACTGGAGCAGCAGCTGATTTGCCGTTTCATGAAGTATCCCTTCTTGCCCTTGCCCTTCTTTAAACTAGTGGTTTCACCAACCATCAACAATTGATGCTCCTTCTTGATTTCTACTTTCGCAGTGTCAAACATCGTGAATACCTCAAGGACCATCATATCTATCCCTGATATGTTATAGTTCATCACAAAGCTCTAGCAGCTTGGTGGCAATGACTTTGGAGAAACATCACTATCTCATCTGGAAGATCAACTCCCACTCGATTCAAGTGATTGTTGCACTCAGACAATCTGATCACAAGCTCAACAATTGAGCTTTTCTCCCTTAGTTTGCAGGCTAAGAAAATCGTCGGAGGTCTCATACCTCTTGACGTGGGCATGAGCCTGAAATCCCAATTTCAGCCCTTGAAACATCTCATATGTTCCGCGATGTTTCGAAAACGTCTTTAGTGCCTCAACTCTAAACTGTTTAACTGAACTATCACGTAGTTATCAAAATGTGTATGTCCGATGTTCGCAACATCCACAAACGACGTTTGGGGTTCAGCACACTGAGCAGTGCATTAAGGACATAAGCTTTCTACTGTCCGCATAATTGCTACTATCAACTTTCAACTATATTTTCTCTAGGAACATATCTAAACAGTGGAACTAAAGCGCGAGCTTACGACATAATTTGCAAAGGTCTTTTGACTATGTTTAGGATAATTAAGTTCATCTTATGAACTCCCACTCAGATAGACATCCCTCTAGTCATCTAAGTGATTACATGATCCGAGTCAACTAGGCCGTGTCCGATCATCATGTGAGACGGACTAGTCATCATCGGTGAACATCTTCATGTTGATCGTATCTACTATACGACTCATGCTCGACCTTTCGGTCTCCGTGTTCCGAGGCCATGTCTGTACATGCTAGGCTCGTCAAGTTAACCCTAAGTGTATTGCATGTGTAAATCTGTCTTACACCCGTTGTATGTGAACGTAAGGATCTATCACACCCGATCATCACGTGGTGCTTCGAAACGACGAACTGTAGCAACGGTGCACAGTTAGGGGAGAACACTTCTTGAAATTGTTGTAAGGGATCATCTTATTTACTACCGTTGTTCTAAGTAAACAAGATGCATAAACATGATAAACATCACATGCAATCAAATAGTGACATGATATGGCCAATATCATTTTGCTCCTTTTGATCTCCATCTTCGGGGCTCCATGATCATCATCGTCACCGGCATGACACCATGATCTCCATCATCATGATCTCCATCATCGTGTCTTCATGAAGTTGTCTCACCAACTATTACTTCTACTACTATGGCTACCGGTTAGCAATAAAGTAAAGTAATTACATGGCGTTATTCAATGACACGCAGGTCATACAATAAATAAAGACAACTCCTATGGCTCCTGCCGGTTGTCATAGTCATCGACATGCAAGTCGTGATTCCTATTACAAGAACATGATCAATCTCATACATCACATATATTCATCACATTCTTCTTGGCCATATCACATCACATAGCATACCCTGCAAAAACAAGTTAGACGTCCTCTAATTGTTGTTTGCATGTTTTACGTGGCTGCTATGGGTTTCTAGCAAGAATGTTTCTTACCTACGCAAAACCACAACGTGATATGCCAATTGCTATTTACCCTTCATAAGGACCCTTTTCATCGAATCTGTTCCGACTAAAGTGGGAGAGACTGGCACCCGCTAGCCACCTTATGCACCAAGTGCATGTCAATCGGTGGAACCTGTCTCACGTAAGAGTACGTGTAAGGTCGGTCCGGGCCGCTTCATCCCACAATACCGTCGAAACAAGATTGGACTAGTAACGGTAAGCATATTGAACAAAATCAACGTCCACAACTACTTTGTGTTCTACTCGTGCAAAGAATCTACGCAATAGACCTAGCTCATGATGCCACTGTTGGGGAACGTAGCAGAAATTCAAAATTTTCCTACGTGTCACCAAGATCTATCTATGGAGAAACCAGCAACGAGGGGAAGGAGAGTGCATCTACATACCCTTGTAGATTGCTAAGCGGAAGCGTTCAAGTGAACGGGGTTGATGGAGTCGTACTCGTCGTGATCCAAATCATCGGAGATCCTAGTGCCGAACGGACGGCACCTATGCGTTCAACACACGTACAGCCTGGTGACATCTCCCATGCCTTGATCCAGCAAGGAGAGAGGGAGAGGTTGAGGAAGACTCCATCCAGCAGCAGCACAACGGCGTGGTGGTGGTGGAGGAGCGTGGCAATCCTGCAGGGCTTCGCCAAGCACCTGCGGGAGAGGAGGAGGTGTCACGGGAGGGAGGGAGGCGCCAGGGCTTCTGGTATGGATGCCCTCCCTCCCCTCCACTATATATAGGGGCAAGGGAGAGGGGGGAGGCGCAGCCTTGCCCCTTCCTCCAAGGAAGGGGTGCGGCCAAGAGGGGGGGAGGAGTCCATCCTCCCCAAGGCACCTCGGAGGTGCCTTCCCCCTTGAGGACTCTTCCCTCCCCAAGTTTCCTTGGCGCATGGGCCTCTTGGGGCTGGTGCCCTTGGCCCATATAGGCCAAGGCGCACCCCCTACAGCCCATGTGGCCCCCCAGGGCAGGTGGACCCCCCGGTGGACCCCCGGACCCCTTTCGGCACTCCCGGTACAATACCGATAAAGTGCGAAACTTTTCCGGCGACCAAAACAGGACTTCCCATATATAAATCTTTACCTCCGGACCATTCCGGAACTCCTCGTGACATCCGGGATCTCATCCGGGACTCCGAACAACATTCGGTAACCACATACAAACTTCCTTTATAACCCTAGCGTCATCGAACTTTAAGTGTGTAGACCCTACGGGTTCGGGAGACATGTTGTCATGACCGAGATGTTCTCCAGTCAATAACCAACAGCGGGATCTGGATACCCATGTTGGCTCCCACATGTTCCACGATGATCTCATCGGATGAACCACGATGTCAAGGACTCAATCGATCCCGTATACAATTCCCTTTGTCTAACGGTATTGTACTTGCCCGAGATTCGATCGTCGGTATACCGATACCTTGTTCAATCTCGTTACCGGCAAGTCTCTTTACTCATTCCGTAACACATCATCCCGTGATCAACCCCTTGGTCACATTGTGCACATTATGATGATGTCCTACCGAGTGGGCCCAGAGATACCTCTCCGTTTACATGGAGTGACAAATCCCAGTCTCGATTCGTGCCAACCCAACAGACACTTTCGGAGATACCTGTAATGCACCTTTATAGCCACCCAGTTACGTTGTGACGTTTGGTACACCCAAAGCATTCCTACGGTATCCGGGAGTTGCACAATCTCATGGTCTAAGGAAAAGATACTTGACATTAGAAAAGCTTTAGCATACGAACTACGATCTTTGTGCTAGGCTTAGGATTGGGTCTTGTCCATCACATCATTCTCCTAATGATGTGATCCCGTTATCAACGACATCCAATGTCCATGGTCAGGAAACTGTAACCATCTATTGATCAACGAGCTAGTCAACTAGAGGCTTACTAGGGACATGGTGTTGTCTATGTACCCACACATGTATCTGAGTTTCCTATCAATACAATTATAGCATGGATAATAAATGATTATCGTGAACAAGGAAATATAATATTAACTAATTTATTATTGCCTCTAGGGAATATTTCCAACAGATACCCCTAGATCCGGAGCACCCGGAGAGGTACGCTGTCATGGGCACAGGCCTTGACAGCAAATAGGAAGGCGAGCTCGCCGATTTCCTCCATGAGAATCGAGACATCTTTGCATGGTCTCCCAAAGCCATGCCGGGTGTCCCAACGGATTTCGCCGAGCACAAGCTACACGTCCGACCTAACGTCAAGCCGGTCAGGCAGCCCTTGCGCCGCCTATCAAAAGAGAAGAGAAGAGTTGTTGGCGAAGAGATAGCCCGGCTCCTAGCAGCCGGATTCATTATGGAAGTGTTCTTTCCCGAATGGCTGGCCAACCCAGTCTTAGTGTTGAAGAAAAACAAGCAATGGCGCATGTGTATTGACTACACCAGCCTCAACAAAGCCTGCCATAAAGATCCATTCGCCCTGCCAAGGATTGACCAAGTGATAGACTCCACAGCCGGATGCGAGCTGCTGAGTTTTTTGGATGCTTATTCAGGCTACCACCAGATAAAGTTGGACCCATCTGACCGCTTGAACACCGCCTTCATCACCCCGTTCGGAGCTTTCTGCTACCTGACCATGACATTCAGCTTAAGAAATGCCGGTGCCACCTTTCAGCGTTGCATGCAGAAATGTCTCCTCAAGCAACTCTGCAGAAATGCCCACGTCTACGTAGATGATGTCGTGGTGAAGACGGAGAAGCGAGGCACCCTGCTGGAAGACCTCAAGGAGACCTTTGAGAATTTGCGCCGGTTTCAGATCAAGCTCAACCCGGAGAAGTGCGTGTTCGGGGTACCAGCCGGCCAGCTTCTAGGCTTCCTGGTCTCCGAACACGGCATCGAATGCAACCTAGTGAAGATCAAGGCCATAGAGAGAATGAAGACCCCTACCAAGCTGCGAGACGTCCAAAAGTTCACCGGATGCCTGGCATCCTTGAACCGCTTCATGAGCCGGCTCGGAGAAAAGGCGCTCCCCCTCTACCGACTCATGAAGAAATCCACTCACTTTGAGTGGAATGACCAGGCAGACCAAGCTTTCCACAAGCTGAAGAAGATGCTGTCCACACCGCCTGTCTTGGCGGCCCCAACTGAGAAGGAGCCCATGTTCCTCTACATTGCCGCCACCAGCCGGGTGGTCAGCACAGTCATCGTGGTCCAACGTCAGGAAGAAGGCTGAGCTCAGCTAGTCCAGAGGCCGGTGTATTATTTGAGCGAAGTATTGTCCACCTCCAAGCAGAACTACTCGCACTATCAGAAAATGTGCTATGGTGTGTACTTCGCCTCCAAGAAACTCAAGCCCTACTTTCAAGAACATCCCATCACGGTCGTATGCATTGCCCCGCTTGCCGAGATCATAGGAAGCTAGGATGCATCTGGCCGAGTGGCGAAATGGGCCATTGCGTTGGCTCCTTACACAATCTACTATCAGCCCCGCACCGCCATCAAGTCCCAAGCATTGGCCGACTTCCTCGTCGACTGGGCCGAGACCCAGTACCTGCCACCGGCCCCCGACTCCACTCATTGGTGAATGCATTTTGACGGATCCAAGATGCGCACCGGCTTGGGAGCCGACATCGTCCTCACCTCTCCCAAGGGCGACAAACTCAAATACACATTGCAAATCCACTTTGCCGCCTCCAACAATGTGGCCGAGTACGAGGCGCTCATACATGGGCTCCGGCTAGCCAAGGAACTCGGCATCCGCCGGATCCTGTGTTATGGCGACTCAGACTTAGTGGTTCAGCAATCATCCGGCGACTGGGACGCCAAGGACGTAAACATGGCAAGCTACCGCTTCCTCGTTCAGCAGATCAGCGGGTACTTCGAGGGGTGCGAGTTCCTTCATGTGCTACGGGCCGACAATGAACAAGTAGATGCCCTGGCACGAATAGGCTCCACCCGGCAAGCTATACCAACCGGCGTCGCCCTCCAACGCCTCCTCAAGCCATCTGTCAAGCCGTCTCTGGAATCCAGTTCCATCTTCGTGCCGCCTGACCCCGACGCAGTCGGATCCGACTTCGGGGACCAGGCAGGCGGCCCGGGGACTTCGGCAGCCGGCTCGGGGACTGCCATAGTCGAACCCGGCTCAGGGACTGCAGCAACACAGCAGGAGGAGGCCGACTCCAACTCCTCACAACTCAGCCCACCCACCCTGGTTGCGGTAGCCGTTTTGGCAATCGAAGAAGTCACAGCTCCATCATGGGCTTAGCCCATCCTCCGTTTCCTGATAAACGAAGAGCTGCCGACTGGCGAGATCTTGGCAAGACAAGTCCAACACCGAGCCGGAGCATACACAATAATGAACCGAGAGCTTGTTAGGCGCAGTGCTACCGGAGTCTTCCAACACTGCGTCGAGCCAGAGAAAGGCATAGCAATCCTCGAAGAAATCCACCAAGGCGAATGCGGCCACCATGCCGCCTCCAGGGCGCTCGTTGCCAAGGCCTTCCACCATGCCGCCTCCAGGGCGCTCGTTGCCAAGGCCTTCCACCATGGATTCTTCTGGCCGACTGCTTTGTAGGATGCCAAGGAACTAGTCAAACACTGCAAGGGGTGCCAAGTCTTCGGCTCCAAGCAACACCTGCCGGCTTCTGCACTCAATACCATCCCCATCACTTGGCCTTTTGCCGTCTGGGGGCTAGACATGGTCGCCCATTCAAGACGGCGCGCGGCGGCATGACACATCTGCTCGTCGCCGTCGACAAATTTACCAAGTGGATTGAAGCAAAGCCAATCAAGAAACTGAATGGGCTGACTGCGGTGACATTCATCACAGACATTACAACCCGGTATGGAGTACCACACAGCATCATCACCTACAACGACACGAATTTTGCCAAGGGAGCACTGGCACGTTTCTGCACGACACAGGGCATCCGACTGGACTTAGTGTCCGTTGCCCACCCACAGTCAAATGGCCAGGTCGAGCGAGCAAACGACCTCATCCTCTCCGGCATCAAGCCCCGACTGGTTGTGCCACTGGAGCGTTCGGCCAGCTGTTGGCTCGATGAGCTGCCGGCCGTCCTATGGAGTCTGCGCACTACCCCAAACAAGTCAACCGGCTTCACCCCCTTCTTCCTTGTATATGGTGCCGAGGCTGTCATCCGAACTGACATCAAGTTCGACTCACCTCGGGTCCCCATGTACACGGAGGCGGAGGCCAACGAAGGACGAGAAGACGGCGTCGACTTGCTGGAAGAAAGCCGGCTGTTAGCCCTCAGCCGGTCCGCCATCTACCAGCAAGGTCTATGCCATTACCACACTCGGAGGGTCAAGCCAAGAGCTTTCCAAGAGGGAGACCTTGTGCTCCGGCTGATATAGCGAACATCCGGCCAGCACAAGCTCTCGGCCCCTTGGGAAGGCCCCTTCGTCATCAGCCGGGCTCTGGGAAACGACTCCTACTATCTAATCGACGCGCAGAAGCCGAAGGCGCGTAAGAGAGACGACTCTAGCAAGGAGTCGGAGCGTTCGTGGAACGCCAATATTCTTCGAAGATTTTATAGTTGAAATGCAGTATGTATCACGCTACCTTTTGTATTAAGTATGAGACAACGGGTTCCCCGAGGAGTTCTCGGGGACTACCCTATTTTATCTATGTATGCCGGATATCATACCCATGGTTACGCCACTACATTGATTTTCTTCATCCGGCACCGGGTTCGACTAGTCGGCCCCGGGACTTGCCTCCTTGAGTTATGTCCAAGTTCTACCTGCAGTCAGACAAGTAATGTGCCGGCACCCAAGCCCTCTCTTGCGAAAGTCACAGCTCGAAGAATCGGCTGCCCGACTAGCAAGAGCCAAAGGCGGAAAGGATGCCCACATGAAAAACGGCTAAGGACTAACTAACTTACATAACACAAGCCGGCTCCCCTCTTGCCAACCGGCTGTCGAAGCAGCCGGCTGGCCGGCTTCCCTTCCTACTTCGCTACAATCTTAGAGAGCTTGAGTACTTGCCTTCCCAGATGGCCGAACTCCTTACTCGGCCACAGACTGCAGAGCAGCTGTCCGGCTGGGAAGGCGGCAACCAAGGGAAGGCGGCAAAAAGAAAAAAGCCGAAATATTAAAGGCAAGTAGGAATGGAAGCCAAGCACATGCATAATAATATTTACACCAAAAGGCCTTCGAGAGGTCGGCATTCAACGAAGTTTGAATACACCCCCAGTGGGTGGAATTGTGCAAAGATAACAAATCTGTTCAAAGAGTGACAAACAGGAAAGTAAAAACAGCGAATCAAGCCAAGGGAGCGCCCGGAGCATCAGGAAGATTGGTGGAGACGGTGGTGTCGGCTGGAGGAGTGGCCGGCTGGCGAGTCTCGACCTGGTCGTCACCGGCGGCAGGCGGAGCATCTGCACGCGCCTCGTTGCTGGAGGCACGGTCAGGCTGAGGCTGGCCGGCTGCTTCGACATCCGGCACAGTGTCTTTGCCGTCTTCCTCCTCCTCTTCGCCCTCGTCGCTGGAGTCAATCTCCTCTGCCGAGTCTTCACCGTCGGCCGGGTTCAGCCCGAACCATTCCTCCGGCTGCGCAACACCGTCCTCATTCACCTCAGGAGCAAAGGCGCTGGTGTCGGTGAAGTCGGCGATTGTTGAGGCATGCTGAATGATAGCCGGCCGCATCGCCTCCAGCTCCTCGTCAGCCTCCTGCCGCCAGGTGCGCAGCTGGTCCAAGTTCAGCCTAGGGTACCAAGCCCAGACGAACTCCAGCGCCCGTCGGGCGCCGGACCGAGCCGCTGAAGCCTTCCAGGCCTCGAGGCGGCCGACTGCTACCTCCAGCCAGTCGGCAGTATGGCTGGGGGTGCGAGGAATTACTTCTCCAGGCCAAAGGGCGGCCAGCACCTATGCTCCGGCACGCTGAAGCCGGCGGAGCATGAGGTAGGCCGGCTGGAGGTGGGCTTGGATCGCCAGAAGCTGCTCCTCAAGCGATCGGTTGGCGTCCGGTGCAATCTCAATCCCAGCCTATCGGCGGGCCTCACGGTGAGCTTCGATGGCTTGGTTGGCAGCGACGGAGTAGCCAGGAAAGTACTCTTCACAAAGAAGAAAGAAACAGAGCAAGTCAGGAGATAAACTGGCTTACAAGGACAAGCAAGAGTGAAGAAGAAGGCGGCCTACCGTCAACCAAATCCTCGACTCAGCCATAGCCTTCGCTCAGAGCTTGCCTTGCCTCGGCCCAGCTCGCCGCCTCGGTTTCATATTCGGCTTTGAGGGCGGCCTCGCTGTCCTGCACTGCCTTCAGGGTCGCCTTATGGCTTTCCTCCTGGTCGGCCAGTTTCTTGGCCAGGCGGTCACGCTCCTGAGCCAAGGCGCTGAACTCACCCTCCTTGGTGCGAAGGGCGGTCTGGGCCACACCCAGTTGCTTCCTCAAGTCGGCGTTGGCTCCTGCCAATATGAAAAAGAAGAAATTAAGAAAGAAGTCGGCAAGAAAGATCCGACCCGACTACTCAGCAGTCGGCCCGAATCTCGGGGACTACACCCAGTGGGTGCGCTGACGCACCCCCACATGAGAAAGAGGGACAAAGACACTCACGCCGGCTCTCCGACAGATCGGCGGCCCTTTGGTTCACCTCCCAGACCTGGGAGTTAAAGGTAGCGGCGTGGAGGTTGTGATAATCCTGCAAACAGGATGAAGAAGCAAGCAAAAGCAAGCCATTAAAACAAAGTCTTCCAAGAAGTTCCAAGCCTCCTGCTCAGCAGCCGACTCAGAACTCGGGGACTACACCCAGTGGGTGCGCTGACGCGCCCCCACGGAAGAAATCAAGAACAAGAAAACTTACCCGAACGACCGCCCGTGTCGCAAGAAACTCTCGGGTACACTGCTGCAGCGGGGTGGCCTGAGCCTAAAGCTGGCTACGGACATCTTGTGCCGCCAGGTTCAACGTGGCTGTCCCCCCGCCAGGCCTTCACCCTGGCGAGCTGACGGTGGCCGACTCTAGATCGTGCGACAATGAGCTGTAGCCGGCGGCTCCCTGCAGATCCGGCTCTGAAGCCGCCCTTCCCGCGCACCGACGAGACGGCGACAAGACCACAAGATCCACCCCTACAGTTGGCTCTCCTCCGGCCGGCTGCTTCGGCGGCACCTCGGGCTCGCCGCCTTGGCCGGTCCCGGCCGACGGAGGCGGCACCACTTCTCCCTCCGAGACAACTACGTCGCCCCCTCCCTCTCCATCGCTGGCGGGTCATGGCCGATTTCCTCTGACGGAGGCACCGGGATGCCCGGGGCTGCGGAATGGAGGGGGATGACGAGCTGCGGAGGCTGATTGCGCAGGTGTCACATCCCTAGCTTCTGGTAATGCACTAGGCTAGACCTCTTGTGAGCATCATGTTTTATTTCAAATGAAATTTGAATTGAGGATTTTTCAAAGCCTCAGAAACCTCTAAAAAATAACCAACAATTAAATCTTCTCAAATGTGTCCAAAAAATGTTCCTGTTATTCCATGGAAATATTGGTGAGAGGTAAAATTTAAACCAATATTTTTGGAGTCACAGAGATAATTATTTTGGTCATTTGATTTAATCCAATAACTATTTGCTTTGGATTTATATTTAATATATATTAAATATGACTCCAATAATTCTGGAAGTTTGTGAGTGGCTTTGTAAATATTTTAGCAAGCCACATAAAAATCTACAGAATTTATTTAAATGATTTAGTTGCTAAACTAAATCAAAACAAACTACAGAAAATAGAAAAACAGAAGAAAAAAATAAAAAGAACAGAGCTTACCTGGCCTCACCGTGCAGCCCACCAGAGCTGGCCCAGCTCCATCCAGCCGGCCCAGCCCACCTCCTCCCCCTTGTCATCTTCCTCCCCTCGCACCGAAGCAGCTCGGTGGCGAGCGCCGATGCCGCCTCGGCCACCTCCTGCTTCCACCGAGTCGTTCCCGAGCCTCCCCCTCACGCCTCGTGTCCCCTCGCCCCTCTTCCTCCCTCGCTGCTTCCTCTCTCGTCCCCAAACACTCTCCCCCTCCTCTGTTCCCCTCCCCGAACGGAGCCGCCGCCACCGACGAGAGCCACCGCGGCCACCGTCTTCCCCTTGCCTCTCCGACGCGCCCCCGAGCTCCGCCGCGACGTTCCCGTCCCTACCACGGAGCCACAAGACGCCGGATGCCCTGGAGCGCCGTCACCGACGCCATCCTCTTCCTTTGCACCGACGGCCGTCGTCGCTTGATTCGCCGGCCACAGAGCGTCCCCGGCCTCGCCCTCGCGCTCGTTGGACTCGCGGTGAGCCACTGAACCGTTCCCCTCTTCTTCCCATGCCGTTGGGCCACTCTAGCCATTGCTTCCGCCGGAGCCGAGACGCTCCGCCGCACGGACTCGTCGCCGGCGAAATCCCGGTGACCATTTGGTCACGGGCGTGCACCGTTGCGCTAGCCGTGACCCGTAGAGCCCCTCCAGCGCCTCAGCTCCCTCGTTTGTGAGCTGCAGCGCCAGTCCCGCGAACCCCCGAGCTCCGACCGCCGCCTCGGGCTTCATTCCGGCGAACCCCAGCCACCCCACGCCCTCTCGTTGGCCCCCCTAGTTGCGCACGGGCACGGGCTACCTTCTGGTGCCCTTCGCGCGTCCAGCCGTCGCCCGTAGCGCAACCCCGGTGAACTTCCGCCGCGTTCCGGGTCGCCGCCGGTCGAACTCCGGTGGCCAGTGACGTGGCTGGCTTAATTAACCACTAACCACTGCTTTGTGGCACTGACAGCAGGGCCCCACCTGCTAATTAATCATAGATTAGTTTCTGTTTAGTTTTTAACTAATCCAGTGGCCCCACCCGTCAGCATTGACTCTGCTGACGTGGTCGTTGACCTGGCCCCACCTGTCAACGACACTAGTCAGCACTGTGTCACTGACCAGTGGACCCCACTGGTTAGGTTTGACCTGAACCTGCTTTGTTGACCTGATGACGTCAAGGTGATGTCATGCTGACGCATTAAATGATTTTCTGGATTTAAAATAATCAGATAATTCCAGAAATTTGTAAAAACTTCAATAAATCATAGAAAATTAACCGTAACTCCAAATTAAATAATTTATATATGAAAAATTATCAGAAAAATTCAAGGAATCCATCTGTACCATTTTCATGCATGTTAGAACAACTTATAGCTGCTGTTTAGCACAAATGATATAAAGGGCATTTATTTAATCACATATGGAGTTTGAATTTGAATCTTGTATTCAAACCAACTTCATTTAATCTGTTGCTAGTTGCATTAGCTCAAAACACATTCATTTTGCCATGTCATGATCATGCATCATATTGTGCATTGCATTGATTGTGTTCCCTTCTGTGTTGCCGGTATTTGTCCCCTCTCGATAGACGTGATACCGATGATGTGATCGTTGACACTGATGAAGACTCAATGTTATCTTCAGAAGTGCCAGGCAAGCAAAACCCCCTTGTTCATTCCGATACAATCCTACTCTCTCGCTCCTGCTCTCTTTTAATGCATTAGGACAACACCGATTCATCTGTTACTTGCTGCGGTAGCTGAACCCCTTTATCCTCTGCATGACCTGTCATTGCCACAGTAAATAGATGAAACCCACTAGCATGAGTAGGAGTTGTTTGAGCCCTGTTGTGCCTACTCATTCATGTTGTTTGTCATGCCTGCTACTGCTTAGAGTTGAGTCAGGTCTGATTCATCGGGGATGAATCAGAGGCGTGTGAACAGGTCCTACTGTGTGTGAGCTAAGTGTGTGAACACGATTTGGTAAAGGTAGCGGTGAGAGGCCATGTAGGAGTGCATGGTGGGTTGTCTCATTGCAGCCGTCCTCAGGAACTGAGTTCTGTGTTTGTGATCCATGATTCAGCTACTACCATACATTGGGCCCTGAAATATGACCCCACTCGACTTCTTATTCACCCTTGTCCTCTGTCCAGGAGTTGCAAGTAGTTTCTGGTGTTTGTAGTATGCTGGAGGCCGTGGACAGCGCTGACCATAGGGGTGGGCTGTGATGCGGTAGGCACGTGGCCGGGTATACCGGGCGCCCGTTTGGTGTCACGGAACCCTGTTCACATCGTTTGGGGCTGTGAGCGAAACTCCGGCCGGATCTCCTCATGGATGGAACCCGAATAGGAGATAAACCTGGACTAGAGACTTGAGTGTTTAGGTAGGTCGTGGTCTACACCCACGTCGGCTTTCACTTGAAGTCTGCCGAGCACATGTCGTGTGCAGACACTAAGTGGTGGAAACGTGTATGAAGAAGTACACCCCTGCAGGGTTAACATCATCTATTCGAATAGCCGTGTCCGCGGAAAAGGACTTCTGGGTTGCTTATATCAGTTCATAGACAAGTGAAAGTGGATACTCTAAAATACGCAAGATAAGCGTGAGTGCTATGGATGGCGTTCTCGCAGGGAGACGGGAGCGGATCCATAGTGGTGTATTGATATGGTGAATATGTGGACTCGTGTGCACCACCTCAAAAGTTACATTGCAGTCATAGTTCAGGATAGCCACCGAGTCAAAGCTGGCTTGCTGCAGTTAAACCCCACCACCCCTTTGTTGATAATGATGCATATGTAGATAGTTCTGATGTAAGTCTTGCTGGGTACATTTGTACTCACGTTTGCCTATTTTATGTTTTTGCAGAGAGATTTCGGTCTCGCTAGTAGTTTCACGTGGACTTCGACGTTTAGCTTGATACCTCAGCTACGATCTTGTGCCCTCGGCAGGATCTGATAAATAGTCAGGCTTCTCAGCCCTTTTCATTTATAGATGTCTGTACTCAGACATGATAGCTTCCGCTTGTGCTTTGACTTGTATGCTCTGATTGTTGGGTCATGAGACCCCTGTTTGTAATATCTCGCTCCTCGGAGCCTATTGAATAAATTACTTGAGTTGTAGAGTCATGTTGTGATGCCATGTTGTATTTGCACATATCGAGCATATTGTGTGTATGTTATTGAAATGCTTGGTATGTGTGGGATCTGACCATCTAGTTGTTTATCTTTAGTAGCCTCTCTTACGGAGAAATGTCTCCTAGTGTTTCCACCGAGCCATGGTAGCTTGCTACTGCTCCGGAACACTTAGGCTGGCCGGCATGTGTCCTTCTTCGTTCCTGTGTCTGTCCCTTCGGGGAAATGTCACGCGGTGAATACCGGAGTCCTGTTAGCCCGCTACAGCCCGGTTCACCGGAGTCCTGCTAGCCTAGTGCTACAGCCTGGATTCACTCGCTGATGACCGACACGTTCGATGCTGGGTCATGGATGCCTGTCCCTGTAAGTCTGTGCCACTTTGGGTTTACGACTAGCCATGTCAGCCCGGGCTCCTTATCATATGGATGCTAGCGACACTGTCATATACGTGTGCCAAAAGGCGCAAACGGTCCCGGGCAAAGGTAAGGCGACACCCGTGGGAATACCGTGCGTGAGGCCGCAAAGTGATATGAGGTGTTACATGCTAGATCGATGTGGCATTGAGTCGGGGTCCTGACAGCGTTGGTATCAGAGCTTGACTGCCTGTAGGATTACCAAGCCAAACTGGTCGAAGTTGAGTCTAGATATTCTTTAGTTATGTAAGGGAATTGATTGTGGGATGGAACGTAAGGCTCTTTTTACTCCTTATACCTCATGGCCTTCTGATCTGAGTCATCATCTTCTCTTCTACGGGGATTAAGAACTAGGCTATCTCTTCTTTCTATTAGGATCACGTGTTACTAATCAGTGGACTTATAAGATTGTTGGATTTAAGCCTCTGTTCAGTTTTTACTGCTTCCGTATGTTAATTGTTGATCTCGAAACCGTGATATTGTGCTTCTGAGTGGTTATGCCACCATTTTTGTGAATGTCTCAAATCTTTCTGAGCATTTACAGCCGTTATGCTGTCCGAGTCATCCCAGGTTCCTAAGTAGTCTGATGCAATTGCAAATCCTTTCTTCCCGTTTCAATGTGCCCATGGGCCAGATTAATCACACTAATTGTTGAGTTGAGGTATTCTATTGCCTTGACTTTTATGTTGGAGTTACTATTATGACCCTAGGTATTTAGGGAGTCACCTAGTAATCTAGCAACGTTTTGTGTTCCCAGTGTGAGATTCTGGCTTTTATTCTCGAAAGCATCCCGTGATGCTACTTAGGAGTAGGTATTCTGTTCCTGGGTTCTTGAACCCGAGATTCACTCTACCTACTTCCTGTTGATAGTAATTGCTAGTGCCTTTAGGATATTAGTAACCTTTGCGATAGTCCTTGAAGTCCGTGGTATCTTCTTCTTCCAAATACCATGAACTACTTATGGCAGAAGTTCCTCGTTGAACTGAAATATCACAACAGGATTATTCTTGATGAGTTCTCCATTATATATTGTGACTCTGCCAGTTCTACCTTTCTGCATGGGTTATCCGGAAGAAACATGTTGAACTTGGTTCGACATACTAATCTATGCATCCACAACTCAGAAAATTATATGTTCCTTTGAGTTGTTCTCTTTAGTTGTCCTCTGACCCTCGTTTATCAATTGATAGTCAAGAGTATGCGTGCGTTCGTTTAACGATGCCTATTACTCTTGTGGTCCGTCAAGCCATTCTATCGCAGAATGACTAGGAGAAACAAACTCCAGTACCTCTTCCATATCTAGGATTGGGTCAAAGCAATTGTGCTCCGCAGATCAAATGCCAGCCCAGCTTTTGATTCTGTTCTACCTTGGAGTATTACCCCCTTTATGTCAGAATTGTCATGAGAACTGCACCAACTCTCATGAATTTTGACGTAGTGATACTTCTCACCATCATTAGTCATTCCTCGGCCCTCGTGTTGATGCAACCGGAATACCGACAAATGAATTGTGATGTGTGAAATCAATACTCCCAGCAACTTCGTTGCTTGGTAGTTAAAGGATAATAGTTTCATTCTTAGCGTGTTGGTTTTTGAATCATCCTTCTAAGACTGATCGTGCTACCTAGTCCTTATTTCGGTGCACCCTTCGATTGATGAGTTAGGATCTTGTCAAGTCCTCACTCATTTGATCATATCGTCTTGCCCTCAAAAGCGAGATTGTTCTCGAGCTTAGTAACATACCGGTGGTTCGTGATTTTCCGAATATCTTCTCGGAAGTATTACCAGGTTGTTCCCTGACTGTTATGTTGAGCTCGTGATCAAGTTGGTTTCTTGTGAACCACCTTCTCTCCAAGAATCGGTGTTAGATATCCCTGAGCTAGTTGGTTAAGCTAGACAACAACTTGGAGAGTTGGAAGATAAAAGCTTGTCTGACTTAGTTCGTTCCAAAGGGATATTCTTGTGTAGTGTGTGTTGAAGAAAGATGATATCTTCATCGATTGGTCCTTGTGATTAGTTGCTGGACCTATTGTCTTATCAATCCTTTGATTTGAGTGTGGGCTATCGTCAAAACAAATCAGTACCAATGATGCTCGTAATGTTGTCTTATTCGTGGTTGATCCCTCGAGCATACACCATTATATCTTTTAGGTCTGACCAATGCTATCACTTGTTCACTTAACTATGGAATTCCTTTTGAAAGGAAACACAGATGAATTGTTGTTGAGCCCATTGACAACATCCTTGCCTTCTCCATAATTTTGCTGAGCATTAAGCTAGTGTTGGAAACTTTTGAAAGCATTTTCTTCATGCTAGCTCATGAAGTATTTGTTTGATGAAAGGAGTGACTTCCTCTTATACACGTGCATTTGGTGAAAGTTGCCGCCGTGAATTTGAGAAAGTTAGTTTTGCTTCCTCTGGAATCATCCCAAGTCAGTCATGCATACATGCGAAGTATTCTGTGGTCTGGAGATTTGCAACCTCCATGCTATATGTATATCCTAGCACACCAAGCCACTGATTGAGTTGTTCAAAGATAAAGGAGTCTGTCCAAGGTGAACTCTTTGGACTTCCACGCGTGGAGACTTCGATGTCATTAATGATGGTTCCCCCTCCTGAACTCGGTAGTGTTTTATTATAAGACTACCTTGTGGTCATGCTTGTCTTGGACAACATGTTCACATGTTTGTAGCAGAACCAGCTCATGGTTTGGAGCTTGCTATCGTAGTTCATCTCCCGAGAATCCCGCAACGTCATCTCGTCGATTTGTGTTGCAAACTTTCATTTTCTTCCTAGACTCGATGAGTCTGGAATATCCTGACACCAACCAGATCTGAATCTCAGGCAGATATGATGGTTTGGAACATTTCCCAAGAACTATAATATTGGTCCCTCGATAACCGGTAAAGTGGATGTCGTGGCCAGCACCACCCAGCCGAAGGACCTATTATTGTGGTATCTTGATTGAAGCAGTTGGCCACCTTCCCATAAGGACTTCGTAGGATTTACTTCCTAGTTGTGCCTTATGATTATTGTGTTCCCGAAGTCTGACCTTTTACTTGATGTTCTAGTTATTAAACCATATCTATGAATGGGATACACTAGCACGTCAAGGAGAACATTAGAAGCGGAGTGCTAAATGTCTCTCGGTCGATCATCCAGATTTTGTTTCCTTGGCCTCGCTAAGGTGAAATCTGAGAAAGTGTTATCTTCCTTTGCATCTGCATCCTCCATCACCATTCATCATGGTAGTAAGTTGTGCTACCGGACCCTTGACACGGATGTTGGTAAAACCTTGATGAATGTGGAAATGCTTAAGTTCTTGAGAGCATGCACAAGCGCTACGTCT
This sequence comes from Triticum aestivum, assembly GCF_018294505.1. Lineage (NCBI taxonomy): Eukaryota > Viridiplantae > Streptophyta > Magnoliopsida > Poales > Poaceae > Triticum > Triticum aestivum. The sequence continues at coordinate 149,987,504 of NC_057798.1, forward strand.
TATCATCGGCACTAGCTGGGATTGCCCCAGATTCTTCGGTTATGCTATAACCACTCCAACAGTGAATTCACTCTTTATTGTTGGGTTCTTCCCCAGTTACCAGAATCATTCCCAGCATTTGCATTTTGTTCCCAGCTTGCACTGCCAATGTGCCATTCTACCACGGGTCTCTTCCATCTCCGGTGATAAGCAAATTCATCCATTACGTTGTCTTCAACAAGGTAATCCACATCATCCAAGTCCGAGTATGCCATTCTACCGACCCCCTCCAAATGATCGCTTGTGATTACCTTAGGCTGGTATAAAGAGTTCCAATGATCTCTGAATCAAAAGTAATTCTTTTTGCCACTTAAGATAATAATCTACGAATCACCCTCCTCCAGGATGTTTCGTCGTGGTATCATGGCAACTCAACTCCTCGCTACGTTGACAGTCGTTTACCACCTTCTTAGGTGTGGAATTGTTGTCTACCTAGTGAACCTTCGTCATCCATTTCTTCCCCCCCCCTCTTGATGTGTATCTCGTGTCTCAACCGAGAGATGGTTCTATGTCTCATTCCGTGAGTTAATCCTGAGTTGTTCGACCTTCGAGAAGACCGATCCTTCTAGAGTTTTCCTTTCCTCTTCTTTTCATGATTAGCTGGAGTTCTCAGAGCAAGACAACAAGACAAAGATGGTGTTCGAATCAACGTTCCTATGAAGTGCACCCTGGATCGTGAAGATTATACTAGTCCGCGTTACCCTTCACCTTACCCTACGCTTGAATCTCGAGACGAGATTCTTGTTTAGTGGGGGTGAGTTGTCACATCCCTAGCTTCTGGTAATGCACTAGGCTAGACCTCTTGTGAGCATCATGTTTTATTTCAAATGAAATTTGAATTGAGGATTTTTCAAAGCCTCAGAAACCTCTAAAAAATAACCAACAATTAAATCTTCTCAAATGTGTCCAAAAAAATGTTCCTGTTATTCCATGGAAATATTGGTGAGAGGTAAAATTTAAACCAATATTTTTGGAGTCACAGAGATAATTATTTTGGTCATTTGATTTAATCCAATAACTATTTGCTTTGGATTTATATTTAATATATATTAAATATGACTCCAATAATTCTGGAAGTTTGTGAGTGGCTTTGTAAATATTTTAGCAAGCCACATAAAAATCTACAGAATTTATTTAAATGATTTAGTTGCTAAACTAAATCAAAACAAACTACAGAAAATAGAAAAACAGAAGAAAAAAATAAAAAGAACAGAGCTTACCTGGCCTCACCGTGCAGCCCACCAGAGCTGGCCCAGCTCCATCCAGCCGGCCCAGCCCACCTCCTCCCCCTTGTCATCTTCCTCCCCTTGCACCGAAGCAGCTCGGTGGCGAGCGCCGATGCCGCCTCGGCCACCTCCTGCTTCCACCGAGTCGTTCCCGAGCCTCCCCCTCACGCCTCGTGTCCCCTCGCCCCTCTTCCTCCCTCGCTGCTTCCTCTCTCGTCCCCAAACACTCTCCCCCTCCTCTGTTCCCCTCCCCGAACGGAGCCGCCGCCACCGATGAGAGCCACCGCGGCCACCGCCTTCCCCTCGCCTCTCCGACGCGCCCCCGAGCTCCGCCGCGATGTTCCCGTCCCTACCACGGAGCCACAAGACGCCGGACGCCCTGGAGTGCCGTCACCGACGCCATCCTCTTCCTCTGCACCGACGGCCGTCGTCGCTTGATTCGCCGGCCACAGAGCGTCCCCGGCCTCGCCCTCGCGCTCGTTGGACTCGCGGTGAGCCACTGAACCGTTCCCCTCTTCTTCCCATGCCGTTGGGCCGCTTTAGCCATTGCTTCCGCCGGAGCCGAGATGCTCCGCCGCACGGACTCGTCGCCGGCGAAATCCCGGTGACCATTTGGTCACGGGCGTGCACCGTTGCGCTAGCCGTGACCCGTAGAGCCCCTCCAGCGCCTCAGCTCCCTCGTTTGTGAGCTGCAGCGCCAGTCCCGCGAACCCCCGAGCTCCGGCCGCCGCCTCGGGCTTCATTCCGGCGAACCCCGGCCACCCCACGCCCTCTCGTTGGCCCCCCTAGTTGCGCACGGGCACGGGCTACCTTCTGGTGCCCTTCGCGCGTCCAGCCGTCGCCCGTAGCGCAACCCCGGTGAACTTCCGCCGCGTTCCGGGTCGCCGCCGGTCGAACTCCGGTGGCCAGTGACGTGGCTGGCTTAATTAACCACTAACCACCGCTTTGTGACACTGACAGCAGGGCCCCACCTGCTAATTAATCATAGATTAGTTTCTGTTTAGTTTTTAACTAATCCAGTGGCCCCACCCGTCAGCATTGACTCTGCTGACGTGGTCGTTGACCTGGCCCCACCTGTCAACGACACTAGTCAGCACTGTGTCACTGACCAGTGTACCCCACTGGTCAGGTTTGACCTGAACCTGCTCTGTTGACCTGATGACATCAAGGTGATGTCATGCTGACGCATTAAATGATTTTCTGGATTTAAAATAATCAGATAATTCCAGAAATTTGTAAAAACTTCAATAAATCATAGAAAATTAACCGTAACTCCAAATTAAATAATTTATATATGAAAAATTATCAGAAAAATTCAAGGAATCCATTTGTACCATTTTCATGCATGTTAGAACAACTTATAGCTGCTGTTTAGCACAAATGATATAAAGGGCATTTATTTAATCACATATGGAGTTTGAATTTGAATCTTGTATTCAAACCAACTTCATTTAATCCGTTGCTAGTTGCATTAGCTCAAAACACATTCATTTTGCCATGTCATGATCATGCATCATATTGTGCATTGCATTGATTGTGTTCCCTTCTATGTTGCCGGTATTTGTCCCCTCTCGATAGACGTGATACCGATGATGTGATCATTGACACTGATGAAGACTCAATGTTATCTTCAGAAGTGCCAGGCAAGCAAAACCCCCTTGTTCATTCCGATACAATCCTACTCTCTCGCTCCTGCTCTCTTTTAATGCATTAGGACAACACCGATTCATCTGTTACTTGCTGCGGTAGCTGAACCCCTTTATCCTCTGCATGACCTGTCATTGCCACAGTAAATAGATGAAACCCACTAGCATGAGTAGGAGTTGTTTGAGCCCTGTTGTGCCTACTCATTCATGTTGTTTGTCATGCCTGCTACTGCTTAGAGTTGAGTCAGGTCTGATTCATCGGGGATGAATCAGAGGCGTGTGAACAGGTCCTACTGTGTGTGAGCTAAGTGTGTGAACACGATTTGGTAAAGGTAGCGGTGAGAGGCCATGTAGGAGTGCATGGTGGGTTGTCTCATTGCAGCCGTCCTCAGGAACTGAGTTCTGTGTTTGTGATCCATGATTCAGCTACTACCATACATTGGGCCCTGAAATATGACCCCGCTCGACTTCTTATTCACCCTTGTCCTCTGTCCAGGAGTTGCAAGTAGTTTCTGGTGTTTGTAGTATGCTGGAGGCCGTGGACAGCGCTGACCGTAGGGGTGGGCTGTGATGCGGTAGGCACGTGGCCGGGTATACCGGGCGCCCGTTTGGTGTCACGGAACCCTGTTCACATCGTTTGGGGTTGTGAGCGAAACTCCGGCCGGATCTCCTCATGGATGGAACCCGAATAGGCGATAAACCTGGACTAGAGACTTGAGTGTTTAGGTAGGTCGTGGTCTACACCCACGTCGGCTTTCGCTTGAAGTCTGCCGAGCACATGTCGTGTGCAGACGCTAAGTGGTGGAAACGTGTATGAAGAAGTACACCCCTGCAGGGTTAACATCATCTATTCGAATAGCCGTGTCCGCGGAAAAGGACTTCTGGGTTGCTTATATCAGTTCATAGACAAGTGAAAGTGGATACTCTAAAATACGCAAGATAAGCGTGAGTGCTATGGATGGCGTTCTCGCAGGGAGACGGGAGCGGATCCATAGTGGTGTATTGATATGGTGAATATGTGGACTCGTGTGCGCCACCTCAAAAGTTACATTGCAGTCGTAGTTCAGGATAGCCACCGAGTCAAAGCTGGCTTGCTGCAGTTAAACCCCACCACCCCTTTGTTGATAATGATGCATATGTAGATAGTTCTGATGTAAGTCTTGTTGGGTACATTTGTACTCACGTTTGCCTATTTTATGTTTTTGCAGAGAGACTTCGGTCTCGCTAGTAGTTTCACGTGGACTTCGACGTTTAGCTTGATACCTCAGCTACGATCTTGTGCCCTCGGCAGGATCTGATAAATAGTCAGGCTTCTCAGCCCTTTTCATTTATAGATGTCTGTACTCAGACATGATAGCTTCCGCTTGTGCTTTGACTTGTATGCTCTGATTGTTGGGTCATGAGACCCCTGTTTGTAATATCTCGCTCCTCGGAGCCCATTGAATAAATTACTTGAGTTGTAGAGTCATGTTGTGATGCCATGTTGTATTTGCACATATCGAGCATATTGTGTGTATGTTATTGAAATGCTTGGTATGTGTGGGATCTGACCATCTAGTTGTTTATCTTTAGTAGCCTCTCTTACGGAGAAATGTCTCCTAGTGTTTCCACCGAGCCATGGTAGCTTGCTACTGCTCCGGAACACTTAGGCTGGCCGGCATGTGTCCTTCTTCGTTCCTGTGTCTGTCCCTTCGGGGAAATGTCACGCGGTGAATACCGGAGTCCTGTTAGCCCGCTACAGCCCGGTTCACCGGAGTCCTGCCAGCCCAGTGCTACAGCCTGGATTCACTCGCTGATGACCGACACGTTCGATGCTGGGTCATGGATGCCTGTCCCTGTAAGTCTGTGCCGCTTTGGGTTTACGACTAGCCATGTCAGCCCGGGGTCCTTATCATATGGATGCTAGCGACACTGCCATATACGTGTGCCAAAAGGCGCAAACGGTCCCGGGCAAAGGTAAGGCGACACCCGTGGGAATACCGTGCGTGAGGCCGCAAAGTGATATGAGGTGTTACATGCTAGATCGATGTGGCATTGAGTCGGGGTCCTGATAGCAGGGCCTCCGCCACCTTCTCCGCGGCCTCGACTTCCGCCTGGGCCCTGCCTGCCGTGTCGGCCTGCGCCTCGGCCGACTCCGCCGTCGTCTCCCGGGGTGACTCGGTGGCGGCCGCCCTCCGCTCCTCCGCCTCCCGTTCCTCCAGCGCCTCCCGCGCGTTCTGCTCCGTCGCTGCCTGAAGCTCGGCGCGGGGGTCTATGCGGCGGGAACCCGCAGATCCTCCCGCTCCGCCGACTATGGAGGCGGCGGTAGTCCACTCAAGAGAGAGCGGGGCCCTGATGATGAAATAGAGAGAGGACTTAGAAGAACATCAACTAAAGAAAGAAAGAAAAGTGCGTAAGGACCAGAATTTACGCCGAGACCGCCTGCTGTTGCTTCACCACCTTGCGGAAGTGGGCCGCCTCGTCCCGCTTGGTGGCCGCCGCGGATCCATTGGGCTTCTTTGGACGGCCGCCGAAGAGAGTCGATGCCGCCCGACGCTTCTGCGCGCCGCCTCATGCGGTCAGCCCACCGGACGGTCCGGCGCCTTGGGAGTCGGTCACCGGCTGGCGGCATGGAATGGGCTCGGCCTCGTCATCGTCGGGCCAGTCGTCAAAGCCGGCAGTGAGCCGGAGCCGCCTGTCTCGCCGCCTCTTCCTACGGCGTCGTCGTCCAAGGCGGCCGCCCCCAAGTCGGGGTCATCAAGATCGTCCACCACGTGGTCCGGGGAAAACTCGCCCTCCGGCCCCGCGGTCCCGGCCGAAGGATGAAGTAGGGGATTCTGATTGAAGACAGGCCGACTGGTCAAGAGCCGACCAGAAAGAACTCGGCAACAAGAAAGGAAGAAAGGAAAGAACATGCTTACCACGGGCGGGGGGTTGGCGCGAGAGTATGGTTCCTTGCCATACTGCCACTCTTCGGTGAGCTTGCAGTTGGCGATATAGTTCACCAGATAAGATACCTCGTTGTGAGGCATCTCTCTGGTGCTGACCCGGCTGGGGTCGAAGCGGCTGCTCAACTGACAGATCAGATGAGGGCGGCCTTGAAGCGGGAGTACTCGACGCTCGACAAAGGCGGCAATCAAGTCGGGCCCAGTCAGGCGCTCCGACTTGATCAACACCCGAAGCCGGGCGACGGCACCAGCTCCAGCCGGCGTCAGCGACCTGGCCCGGAAGGACCATGAAGGCTGCCTCCTAGGCGGCGGGCCGGCTATGTAAGCCCGCAAGTTGACGTAGTCGCCGTTCGGGGCGACGTTCTTCATGTAAAAGTAAGATCATTGCCAGAGCTTCACCGACTGGATCAGCACGATAGGAGGGAACGGGTTGTCGGCGGTTGACCTCCTCATGGCGATGAAGACGCCGCACGGAGCCGGCACGCCAGCGACGACCGTGCCGAGGATGGTGGGGAGGATGCCGAGGTAACCTTCGCACAAGGTGACGAAGGCCGACAGCAGCACCACCGTGTTGGGGGTGAGGTGGTGCGGCTGGAGATGATAGAAGTCGAGAAACACGCGGAAGAAGCCGCTCGCGGGGAGACCGACGCCGTGCAGGCAATGTGAGTAGAAGATCACTCGCTCGCCTTCCTCCGGCGCCGGCGAAACCTCCCTTGCTAGCGCGAGGCAGACCCGCACAAGATATTCGCTCGACAGCCGCCGCGTCTTGCGGAGAAAATCGATGTGGTCATCGCAGATGGTGGAGCCATCCCAGGTGCTCGATGTCGGAGCCATGACGGCGAGCACGGCGACGGAGAGCGCTCGGCGCGGAGGTAGCGAGTTTGTGGCACGCTGGAAATAAGAAAGAGTGGCGGAGCAGAAGCACGGCGGAAGGCTACAGCGATGAACAAGAAGAGGGAGGTGGCGGAGTGAGGGCAAGCATGCGAACGACTGCCGCTCCCCCTCCCTGCCCCTACTTATAGCCTCGTGCGGCGAAGCCGAGTGGGCGAGGCGTGGGGGCGTGGGATTAACTGCGCCCACTCCCCCATGACCCGTGATTATCGCGCCTTTATGGCGAGTGAGAACCGCCGCCGGAAGACGTGCGGTCGGTTCGGGCCACAGAAGATCCACGCGCGGGCCGAGGCGCGGAAGTGGCGGGCCCCGGCCTGCGGCGGCGTCCCGTCACGCGCTTGGGCTGGCAGGCCCTTCCAGCCGAAGGGTGCCACATGGCGTGCGGTTGGCGGGCGGTCGGCCCGCCGCCTGGCCAGCGCACCAGCTGGTTCCCGCCTTCGGATTTTTAGGAGGCATCGTCGAGAAGGCACGCGCAAGGGAGGCTGGCTCCTGGCCGACCGACGCTTCGGGATAGGAAGCTGGTCGAGCTTCTCGATTCCCCTTTAGCCGCGAAACCCAACCAGCTTCGGGGACTACTGTCGGAGTAAATGGCCACGGGTAGCCTAACCGGCTCCCTTTGGCCCTCAGAAAAAACCACGGGCCGATTAGCCCTGAAGCCGGCCCAGCCATAAAGAACCCTTGGAGGACGCCACGATAGGGCCGGCTCCAAGAAGCCGGCCCCTGAAGGGCTGACTCTAAGAAGCCGGCCCCTGAAGGACCGACTCCAAGAGGCCGGCCCCTGACGGACCGACTCCAAGAAGCCGGCCTCTGGCAGGCGGTCGTGGGCCGCGCCCTAAAGTCCACCCCCCCCATAACGGTGATGAGACAGGGCATGGCTATAGTGGCCCCTGCCACCCCCGAATCCCGGAACACGCATGGCTACAGTATGCCGTACAGGGTGGCCATCTCCTGCCCGGCGAGGCACTGTTGCCATGCAGACTATGACGCCATCCACGACGGGTCGCCAGTACGGCCCGCAGGCGGCGGGCCCCTTTGGTCAGAGAGACATCCGAAGGCGGCCTGACCTCCCCCAGCTGGCCTGAGGCCAGGCCGGCTTCCTATAGCCGGCTTTCTCCCTTCCTCGGGGCGCGTGCACCATTAACCAGACAAGACGAGGTAAGGCTACAGTGAGATCCCGCAAGGCGGCAGCACTGTAGCCATGCTTACCTCGACAAAGCCCTCGTCATCAGAGGCGAGGCAACAGTAACCAGCCCCCGACAAGACCCCCCAAGCGGTGGGGCCGGCCTATCGATCAATGGGCCGACAGTCGGCTGGGCCCACCAGTTAGCGGGCCCCAGTAGCCGGCGGAGAAGCCGGCGGATGCAGACACTGACGGCCTGGACCCATGACCAGCCGGATTACCATTGTACCCCCGGGGGGTAGGCCTATATAAACCCCCCGGGACACCCATGCAAAGGGTTGATCTCATAGAGTTTTAGACACCACCATAGGGATAGAAGAGAGATAGCCTTGCCCTTCTTCCTCCTCCCACCGAACAGCTCAAGGAGCCTCTTGTAGCTTCTTATCGATCTAGTGATCATGCGGAGACCCCGCAAAGCAGGAGTAGGGGTATTATCTCCAAGGAGAGCCCCCAACCTGGGTAAGATCTGCCAGCGTGCATGTCTTCGCCTTATCCCGTTTCCAGGCACCGGCGATGTCTTACTGGCTCCCACAATGATAAGCCATCCGTTGGCATATGTCGCACCTACCACCCGACAACAAGTATCTCTCAAATTCACAATTACTCAACTAGCATGACTCTAATATTATCACCCTAATATCTCAAAACAATTATCAAGTATCAAATTGATCATAGTATTCAATGCACTTGATTTGATAGTTTTTATTATACCCAACTTGGATGCCCATCATATTAGGACTAATTTTATAACCAAAGCAAATACCATGTTGTTCTAAAAGACTCTCAAAATATTATATGTGAAGCATGAGAGATCAATAATTTCTACAAAATAAAACCATCACCGTGCTCAAAAAAGGTATAAGTGAAGCACTAGAGCAAATGACAAACTACTCCAAAAGATATAAGTGAAGCACATAGAGTATTCTAATATTATGCAACAATGTGAAGACTCTCTAACATTTAAGAATTTCAGATCTTGGTATTTTATTCAAACAGCAAGCAAAACAAAACAAAATGACATTTCAAGGATAGCACACATCATGTGAAGAAGCAAAAACTTAGGTTCAACCGATACTAACCGATAATTGTTGACGAAGAAAGGTAGGATGCCTACCGGGGAATCCCCAAGCTTGGATGCTTGAGACTTCTTGAAATATTATCTTGGGGTGCCTTGGGCATCCCCAAGCTTGAGGTTTTGTGTCCTTAATTCCTTTTATATCTCGGTTTCCTAAATCTCGAAAGCTTCATCCACACCAAACTCAACAAGAACTTGTGAGATAAGTTATTATAAAACAATGCAATAACCTTATCATTATCTATTGTAGAAAATTACTAAAATTATTATTCAACAGTGCATAATAAATGTCTCTGCATATTTAATACTCATATCCTCAAATAGAATCATTAAACAAGCAAACATATGCAAACAATGCAAACATAATAGCAATCTGCCAAAAGAGTATAGTCTGCAAAGAATGCAAGATTCATCATACTTCCCTAACTCCAAAAATTATGAGAAAAATACTACACTGTAGAAGATTTATCAGAGCTCAATATGAAAAAGGTTTAACTATTATATCATTCTCTTACTTTTCTAGGGAATTTTTGCAACAGTGGTAAACTTTGTGTTTTGAAACAGCAACATGTATACTTGCAAAATAAGCATGGTAAAGGCTATCCTTGACATTTTTATTGAAACTATAGATGCAAAACATTATTATAAATAAAATAAAGCAAATACTAACAAAATAAAAGGATGCTCCAAGGAAAACACATATCATGTGGTGAATAAAAATATAGCTCCAAGTAAAGTTACCGATGAATGAAGACAAAAGAGGGGATGCCTTCCAGGGCATCCCCAAGCTTAGGCTCTTGGTTGTACTTTAATATTACCTTGGGTGCCTTGGGAATCCCCAAGCTTATGCTCTTTCCACTCCTTATTCCGTAGTCCATCGAATCTTTACCAAAAACTTGAAAACTTCACAACACAAAACTCAACACAAAACTCATAAGCTCCGTTAGTATAAGAAAAATAAATCACCACTTAGGTACTGTTTTGAACTCATTCTAAATTTATATTGGTGTAATATCTACTGTATTCCAACTTCTCTATGGTTCATACCCTCCGATGCTACTCATAGATTCATCATAATAAGCAAACAACACATAGAAAACAGAATCTGTCAAAAACAGAATAGTCTGTAGCAATCTGTATCAAACGTATACTTATGTAACTCCAAAAATTCTGAAATAAATTGGTGGACCTGAGGAATTTGTATATTAATCATCTGCAAAAACAATAAACCTAAAAGCACTCTCCATTAAATAATGGCAGCTAATCTCGTGAGCGTGAAAGTTTCTGTTTTTTACAGCAAGATCATAAAGACTTCACCCAAGTCTTCCCAAAGGTTCTACTTGGCACAAACACTAATTAAAACATAAAAACACATCTAAACAGAGTCTATATGAATTATTTATTACTAAACAGTAGCAAAAAGTAAAGAAAAAAAATAAAGTTGGGTTTCCTCCCAACAAGCGCTATCGTTTAATGCCCCTAGCTAGGCATGATGATTTCAATGATGCTCACATAAAAGATAAGAATTGAAACATAAAGAGAGCATCATGAAGAATATGGATAGCACATTTAAGTCTAACCCACTTCCTATGCATAGGGATTTTGTGAGCAAACAACTTATGGGAACAATAATCAGCTAGCATAGGAAGGTAAAACAAGCACAACTTCAAGATTTTAAGCACATAGAGAGGAAACTTGATATTATTGCAATTCCTACAAGCATATGTTCCTCCCTCATAATAATTTTCAGTAGCATCATGAATGAATTAAACAATATAACTATCACATAAAGCACTATTTTCATGATGCACAAGCATAGAAATTTTATTACTCTCCACATAAGAAAATTTATTCTCACGAATAGTAGTGGGAGCAAACTCAACGAAATAACTATCATGTGATACTTTATTCACATAATTAATTTGAGCATTAAAATCATGATGAAAAGTTTCATGGATATCATTACTCTTTATAGCATAAATTTCATCACAATAATCATCATACATAGGAGGCATGCTATCATCATAATATATTTTCTCATCCAAACTTGGGGGACTAAAAATATCATTTTGATCAAACATAGCATCCCCAAGCTTGTAGCTTTGCATATCATTAGCATCATGGATATTCAAGGAATTCATACAAATAACATTGCAATCATGCTCCTCATTCAAAGATTTAGTGCCAAACATTTTATAGACTTCTTCTTCTAGCACTTGAGCACAATTTTCCTTACCATCATTCTTACGAAAGATATTAAAAAGATGAAGCGTATGAGGCAAACTCAATTCCATTTTTTTGTAGTTTTGTTTTATAGACTAAACTAGTGATAAAACAAGAAACAAAAAGATTTGATTGCAAGCTCTAAAGATATACCTTCAAGCACTCACCTCCCCGGCAACGGCGCCAGAAAAGAGCTTGATGTCTACTACACAACCTTCTTCTTGTAGACGTTGTTGGGCCTCCAAGTGCAGAGGTTTGTAGGACAGTAGCAAATTTCCCTCAAGTGGATGACCTAAGGTTTATAATTCCGTGGGAGGCGTAGGATGAAGATGGTCTCTCTCAAACAACCCTACAACCAAATAACAAAGAGTCTCTTGTGTCCCCAACACACCCAATACAATGGTAAATTGTATAGGTGCACTAGTTTAGCGAAGAGATGATGATACAAGTGCAATATGGATGATAGATATAGGTTTTTGTAATCTGAAATTATAAAAACAGCAAGGTAACTAATGATAAAAGTGAGCATAAACGGTATTGCAATGCTAGGAAACAAGGCCTAAGGTTCATACTTTCACTAGTGCAAGTTCTCTCAACAATAATAACATAACTGGATCATATAACTATCCATCAACATGCAACAAAGAGTCACTCCAAAGTCACTAATAGCGGAGAACAAATGAAGAGATTATTGTAGGGTACGAAACCACCTGAAAGTTATCCTTTCTGATCAATCTATTCAAGAGTCTGTAGTAAAATAACACGAAGCTATTCTTTCTGTTCGATCTATCATAGAGTTCGTACTAGAATAACACCTTAAGACACAAATCAACCAAAACCCTAATGTCACCTAGATACTCCAATGTCACCTCAAGTATCCGTGGGTATAATCATACGATATGCATCACACAATCTCAGATTCATCTACTCAACCAACACAAAGTACTTCAAAGAGTGCCCCAAAGTTTCTACCGGAGAGTCAAGACGAAAACGTGTGCCAACCCCTATGCATAAGTTCACAAGGTCACTGAACCCGCAAGTTGATCACCAAAACATACGTCAAGTAGATCACGTGAATATCCCATTGTCACCATAGATAAGCACATGCAAGACATACATCAAGTTTTCTCAAATCCTTAAAGACTCAATCCAATAAGATAACTTCAAAGGGAAAACTTAATCCACTACAAGAGAGTGGAGAAACATCATAATATCCAACTATAATAGCAAAGCTCGCAATACATCAAGATCGTGCCAAATCGAGAACACGAGAGAGAGAGAGAGAGAGAGAGATCAAACACATAGCTACTGGTACATACCCTCAGCCCCGAGGGTGAACTACTCCCTCCTCGTCATGGAGAGCACCAAGATGATGAAGATGGCCACCGCTGAGGGATCCCCCCTCCGGCAGGGTGCCGGAATAGGGTCCCGATTGTTTTTTGGTGGCTACAGAGGCTTGCGGTGGCGGAACTCCCGATCTATTGTGCTTTCTGGAGGTTTCAGTATTTATAGGAATTTTTGCCGTAGGTCTCACGTCAGGGGGGGTTTCTAGGCTGTCCACGAGGCAGGGGGGCGCGCCCTCCACCCTCGTGGGCAGCCCAGGACTCTTCTGGCCCAACTCTTGCACTCAAGGGGCTTCTTTTGGTCCATAAAAAATCATCAAAATTGGCACGTCAATTGGACTCCGTTTGGTATTCCTTTTCTGTAAAACTCAAAAACAAGGAAAAAACAGAAACTGGCACTGGTCTCTAGGTTAATAGGTTAGTCCCAAAAATCATATAAAAGTGCATATAAATGCATATAAAACATCCTAGATGTCGGGGATATACCCCGCGGTATGACCTGGCCGGAGTGATAACCCGGCAGGTGTTAAGTCAGATGATAAATCGGCAGGTGTTAAGCCAGATGATAAACCGGCAGGTGTTAAGTCAGATGATAACCCGGCAGGTGTTAAGTCAGATGATAACCCGGCAGACAATCATAAACCGCAGACAATCATAAACCGTCAGACAATCATAAACCGGCAGACAATCATAAACTGGCAGATAGAGTCATCCGGGGTTAACAAGCCCGAGACGTTAAGAAGCCCAAGAAGAGAAGTCAAAATAGTTTAAGTCTTAGTCCGAGTTGGACTCTACATGTAACCCGCCCCTTCAACATATATAAGGAGTGGCAGGGCACCCCAAGAGGGGAGAGGAAGAATCCGAAGGGTTAGACATAACTGGGAGATCTAGAGATAACTGGGAGATCCAAAGATAACTGGGAGATTTGGTTTACGGCAACTCCCTCGTGATGATAATGAGACCTAGCCACAAACAGCATGTAGGGTCGTTACCGGATGATGATTCCCGGGGCCCGAAACTATCTAAATCTTTGTCTTGTGTTGCGTTTTTTCGATTCCGATCAACCCCTCTCAAGCTACCACATAGAGGCATTGGCCTCACGACTAAGTCCTCACACTAGGACATCTGACTTGTTAATTCCACGACAGTTGGCGCCCACCGTGGGGCTCGCGCATGTTGGTGTTGAGTCCTTGGAGGGATCTCTTTAGGGTTCGAGAATCTTGTGATTGACTAGATGAAGAAGAGTCAGGGAACAATCGCCCAGGATAACCCGGCATGGGCAAACCTGGGCAGAGTTGGCAGATTCATTATTTGATGATCAGATCTGTTTAAACCGCTGGCCATGAGTTCCACAGCTGGAAGAAATTAAGATGACATCGGATGTGTTTCCGCAAGTTGCCGAGTTCATGTTACTGCCATTATTCACGGTTCGAGTTTGTTTCCGCTACAAGGTGCTACTATACACCGCAGCTGATCGAGAGGGAAAGAGACAAAAAAGCCATCTGACCACCAATTGACCGCTCAAAAGGACACTAGATCGAGAAGGAATTAAATCTGAGCCAGCTAGCTACCTCTCATTCTTGGTCCAGTTTAAAAATAAAAAATGGGGGTACCAGTGACCCGAGCGTTATCCAACCACCACGACCCGGAGGAGGAGTCGGTCGTGCCTCTGCTTCTTACTAGCTTCGCCAGCACCTTCATCTCGTTGTTCTACGCTTCCACCACCAGCGAACCGGCAAGTCGCCGCGACCATGCGTTGTGGTTAAGACGCCACGTGGACAGTCCGCCTACAAGGCATCGGGCCGCCTCCGTCTCCACCGGTTGCCTCCTGCGCGCTCACCGTCTCCGGTGTGTCGGCCAGCTCCTGCATCCTCTGGCATGGTGCCTTGAACCACTGCACCAAGCTGCCTTCATCGACACAGCCGCGTGGGACCGGCCTCTGCTTCGAGCCACATGGCCACTTGCACTACGATGTCGTCTTCGCCTCCTCCGAACCACTGCCACGTCTGGCTTCATGCGAGTCGACCTCGCCTTCTACTGCGAGTTGCCAGGCCTTTCCGCCGGACCCCGTCTCTGTCGAGGCCCGACGCCTATAAATCACGCTCTTCCACACTCGGCGGCATCCCTCGATCATGGGACTGTCGAGGCGCTCCTAAGCCGCCAACCATATTGCCGGCAAACTACCGCTGCTGGGTCAACAACACGCCCCAGATCGCCACCTCTACTGCTTTGCCATCACCCTCGTTGGCCCGCTAGCTCCCAGAGCGCCGCCATGCTACAAGACGGCCCTGCCTTCGATTTGTTTAGGCCGGTGATGCTTGGCTGCTGCTGATCCTGCTGATTGCCGACACCGGTCTGCCATGGCCCCGCTCCCACGGCCTTATTCTCCGTGCAATCTGCCTCTAAATCGGAAGCGGCCCTGAAACTCTCTTCCACCGTCTCTATGACACAAGTTGCCCCTAGGACCCGGAACAAGATCCGCCTCACCTCCGCTTCAAGTTGCTACTGCTGGGGAGGGCCACGAGCCGCCGTTTCCGCAGAGTCGCCAGTCCTCGTCCGCGGCCATGGCCTCGATCAGCCGCCTCCGCCTCCAGGTTGAGCCGGCCCTATCACCATAATTCGCCACCGGATCAAGCTGGCCCTGAATCAGTTCAGCGTGCGTCGAGCGGCCATATGTTCCGAGTCACGCATCTTCTTTTAACCCACCTTTGAGGTCTGCCTGCTCTTGACAGAATGACTTATCCGCCATCACCGGTTCGTGCCTACAACTCGCCGGCCACTAACAAAGCTGCGAACGGCCTTGTCTCTGATGCAAACTGCTGGCGCGCCTCCTCATCCATTCAGTTCGCCTGCGCTGCAAACCGCTCATGACCCGAGCCGGGTGTCGCACGGCCTCTCCTCGCCTTGTTTCACCGCCGTTACGGGTGAACCGCCCCGTGCGCCTAGCGCCTTCGTGTGCGTTCGGCTGGTGCTCCAGGTCGCTCCGGGTAGCTGCCTCAAATTGCCACTATCGATGCGCCGGGCCAACCCAGCAGCTGTCGCAAGATGCAAACTGCACAAGACGCTGCTGATATGGTAACCCGCCTTATCATGGGACTCGACTCGCCCTACCGCTATTATATCGGAAGCTGATGACAGTAACTCACCGGCGCCCCTGTTGAGCCGCCGCTACGCCGCTTCTGTCATGATCCGGAGTTCTCGAGCCGGCGTGTGCTACTGCTGAATCGCCACTCCGAGTTACGTCCGCCGGATTACAATTACTACAAGCCGCTACCATCGCGGGTGACACTTGCAGTCTTATTTCGCTTCGCTGCCAAACTGCCTCCTCTGCCTTGGTCAGCCCCGAGCCGTCGAGTCGCTGGTGCGTCCCCGATTTGGCCTCGCCTTGAGCCGCCACCGCCGCCCTTCGAGCCGGCCTTGCTTCCGCCACAAATCGCTGAGACTCCTCTTTAAGCCATGTGCCGGTTCACCGCATCCGTGCACAATTGCTGGGTCACTGCGCTTGCTTGTTTTGCTTCCGCTTCTCTGCTGCGGTTTGTCTGAAGATGTTATGAGGACATAATGCTGCTATTTCATGTGTGCGTTAAGGGATAGCGGCGGCCTCGTTTTCTTGTCTCTGCATTCATGTTGCGTGGAAGATGTTAAACAATATGCATGTCGTTACACGAAGTGTACCCCAAGGCATACTGCAAAGCATTGGTGTTGCAAGTGCATTACTACTCATGCGTGGAGATCCAAGGCCACTGTCGTTTCTTCATCACATCAAGACAAAAGACATCAATTACTGGTGCTATTTACTCCACATAAGATCAAGGATATGGTACGCTTTGGTTGATGGTGCTACTACTCTTGCTACAGGAGCGCAAGTGCTAGTTGGGCTGTGAATTGCTATGTTCGCCGCACGACACTACCAGGTGCTATTTATCCTATTCCGTTTGATCCGGGTATTAAATATTTCAAGAATTTTTTCTGTTGTGACTTGTATTGTTTTTGCACACAGATTTAACAGCTCATGGCATCCTGGAAAGTGTGATTTTCCACTGCTAGGCTTTTGTATATCCCAGTTAAATTCTGGGTGGAGCACACATCTCGCCGGGACAATGCCTACGATTGACTCACCGTTCGCATGGTTTGCCTCGCCTGCAATTGCTTTGTCCGACCACGCTGACTTACAACACCGTGGCCGGTTCGTTTGTCTGTTCCCACGACCGACTCGGTCGTGATTGATTTCAGCTTCACCGTGGTGATGATCAACTCCGCATTGGATATTTTCTGGCCTAACATATCAGGTGAAATCCATCCAGTATATTTTTATATTATATTTTGCTTTCTTTAAAAGAGCAATTACTCCGGCTTGAAAAATTATCTAATGCAGGACCTTAAACCGCCATATTGGTGCAAATTTAAAGGCCGTCAGAAAATTTCCGGCTTAAAAAGAAGGATTTTGGTTTAAAATCCGGCTCAAGGGAAAGCTATCTCCCACAAAGCTTTGAAGCTCTCAGTAGCCGGTTTAAGAATTTCCGGTTTAAAAAGAATAATCTCTCGCAAGTTTGAGTTCTCAGGAAAAATTAAAGGGACCAAAGAGAGTTTGCTGCAAAAGCACAGCTCAAACATAGGTGCCCCTTGAGTACATCTCATAGTATCATTTGGGGGCTTGGTCGTATTCGAACCATAGCGACACCTCTTGATCCGGCTGTCAAGCCAATATTATCATAAGAGCACAGCTCTGGTTACTTCGATAATCCAGCTATCAAGCGAATATTATCATAAGGGGCCAAAGAGAGTCTGCTGCACAACACAGCTCAAACATGGGTATCCCTTGAGCACAGCTCAAAATATCACTTGCGGGCTATGTTCGAACCATAGTCACACCTCTTGATAGGCTTAAGGCCACCAGGGAAATCACTTGGGGGCTCTGGTCGTATCCGAACCATAGCTTATTGAAGGAAATATGCCCTAGAGGCAATAATAAAGTTATTATTTATTTCCTTATATCATGATAAATGTTTATTATTCATGCTAGAATTGTATTAACCGGAAACATAATACATGTGTGAATACATAGACAAACTGAGTGTCACTAGTATGCCTCTACTTGACTAGCTCATTGATCAAAGATGGTTATGTTTCCTGACCATAGACATGTGTTGTAATTTGATTAACGGGATCACATCATTAGGAGAATGATGTGATTGACTTGACCCATTCCGTTAGCCTTAGCACTTGATCGTTTAGTATGTTGCTACTGCTTTCTTCATGACTTATACATATTCCTGTAACTATGAGATTATGCAACTCCTGTTTACTGGAGGAACACTTTGGGTGCTACCAAACGTCACAACGTAACTGGGTGATTATAAAGGAGTACTACAGGTGTCTCCAAAGGTACATGTTGGGTTGGCGTATTTCGAGATTATGTTTTGTCACTCCGATTGTCGGAGAGGTATCTCTGGGCCCTCTCGGTAATGCACATCACTATAAGCCTTGCAAGCAATGTGACTACTGAGTTAGTTGCGAGATGATGTATTACGGAACGAGTAAAGAGACTTGCCGGTAACGAGATTGAACTAGGTATTGGATACCGATGATCAAATCTCGGGCAAGTAACATACCGATGACAAAGGGAACAACATATGTTGTTATGCGGTTTGACCGATAAAGATCTTCGTAGAATATGTAGGAGCCAATATGATCATCCAGGTTCCGCTATTGGTTATTGACCAAGAATAGTTCTAGGTCATGTCTACATAGTTCTCGAACCCATAGGGTCCGCATGCTTAAGGTTTCGATGACAGTTTTATTATGAGTTTATGAGTTTTGATGTACCGAAGGAGTTTGGAGTCCCGGATGAGATCGGGGACATGACGAGGAGTCTCGAAATGGTCGAGACGTAAAGATTGATATATTGGAAGCCTAAGTTTGGACATCGGAAAGGTTCCGGGTGAAATCGGGATTTTACCGGAACACCAGGGGGTTATCGGAACCCTCCCGGGGGTTAATGGGCCTTAGTGGGCCATGAGGGAGAAGAGGAGGGCCGGCCAGGGCAGGCCGCGCGCCCCCTCCCCCCCCCCCCTAGTCCGAATAGGACAAGGAAGGGGGGGTGGCGCCCCCCTTTCCTCTTTCTCCTCCCCCATTTCCTTCTCCACCAAGGCAAGAGGGGGGAGTCCTACTCCCGGTGGGAGTAGGACTCCTCCAGGCGCACCCCAAGGGGGCCGGCCACACCTCCCCCCCTCCCTCCTTTATATACGGGGGCAGGGGGGCACCCCATGACACACAAGTTGATCTACGGATCGTTCCTTAGCCGTGTGCGGTGCCCCCCTCCACCATATTTCACCTCGGTCATATCGTCGCGGAGTTTAGGCGAAGCCCTGCACCGGTAGAACATCATCATGGTCACCACGCCGTCGTGCTGACGGAACTCATCCCCAAAGCTTTGCTAGATCGGAGCCCGGGGATCGTCACCGAGCTGAACGTGTGCTGAACTCGGAGGTGTCGTACGTTTGGTGCTTGGATCGGCCGGATCATGAAGACGTATGACTACATCAACCGCGTTGTCATAACGCTTCCGCTTACGGTCTACGAGGGTACGTGGACAACACTCTCCCCTCTCGTTGCTATGCCATCACCATGATCTTGCGTGTGCGTAGGAAATTTTTTGAAATTACTGCGTTCCCCAACAGTGGCATCCGAGCCAGATTTTATGCGTAGATGTCATATGCACGAGTAGAACACAAGTGAGTTGTGGGCGATACAAGTCATACTGCTTACCAGCATGTCATACTTTGGTTCGGCGGTATTGTGAGATGAAGCGGCCCGGACCGACATTACGCGTACGCTTACGCAAGACTGGTTTCACCGTTACGAGCACTCGTGCTTAAAGGTGACTGGCGGGTGTCTGTCTCTCTCACTTTAGCTGAATCGAGTGTGGCTACGCCCGGTCCTTGCGACGGTTAAAACAGCACTAACTTGACGAACTATCGTTGTGGTTTTGATGCGTAGGTAAGAACGGTTCTTGCTAAGCCCGTAGCAGCCACGTAAAACTTGCAACAACAAAGTAGAGGACGTCTAACTTGTTTTTGCAGGGCATGTTGTGATGTGATATGGTCAAGACGTGATGCTATATTTTATTGTATGAGATGATCATGTTTTGTAACCGAAGTTATCGGCAACTGGCAGGAGCCATATGGTTGTCGCTTTATTGTATGAAATGCAAACGCCCTGTAATTGCTTTACTTTATCACTAAGCGGTAGCGATAGTCATAGAAGCAATAGATGGCGTAAACGACAACGATGCTACGATGAAGATCAAGGTGTCGTGCCGGTGACGATGGTGATCACGACGGTGCTTCGGAGATGGAGATCACAAGCACAAGATGATGATGGCCATATCATATCACTTATATTGATTGCATGTGATGTTTATCCTTTATGTATCTTATCTTGCTTTGATTGACGGTAGCATTTTAAGATGATCTCTCACTAAAATTATCAAGAAGTGTTCTCCCTAAGTATGCACCGTTGCCAAAGTTCGTCGTGCCCAGACACCACGTGATGATCGGGTGTGATAAGCTCTACGTCCATCTACAACGGGTGCAACCCAGTTTTGCACACGCAGAATACTCAGGTTAAACTTGACGAGCCTAGCATATGCAGATATGGCCTCGGAACACGGAGACCGAAAGGTCGAGCGTGAATCATATAGTAGATATGATCAACATAGTGATGTTCACCATTGAAAACTACTCTATCTCACGTGATGATCGGTTATGGTTTAGTTGATTTGGATCACGTGATCACTTAGATGACTCGAGAGATGTCTCTCTAAGTGGGAGTTCTTAAGTAATATGATTAATTGAACTTTAATTTATCATGAACTTAGTCCTGGTAGTATTTTGCAAATTATGTTGTAGATCAATAGCTTGCGTTATTGCTTTCATATGTTTATATGTTCCTAGAGAAAATTGTGTTGAAAGATGTTAGTAGCAATGATGCGGATTGGATCCGTGATCTGAGGTTTATCCTCATTGCTGCACAGAAGAATTATGTCCTTGATGCACCGCTAGGTGACAAACCTATTGCAGGGGCAGATGCAGACGTTATGAACGTTTGGCTAGCTCAATATGATGACTACTTGATAGTTTAGTGCACCATGCTTAACGGCTTTAGAATCGGGACTTCAAAGATGTTTTGAACATCATGGACCATATAAGATGTTCCAGGAGTTGAAGTTAATATTTCAAGCAAATACCCGAGTTGAGAGATATGAAGTCTCCAACAAGTTCTATAGCTAAAAGATGGAGGAGAATCGCTCAACTAGTGAGCATGTGCTCAGATTGTCTGGGTACTACAATCGCTTGAATCAAGTGGGAGTTAATTTTACAGATAAGAGAGTGATTGACAGAATTCTCTAGTCACCACCACCAAGTTAGTAGAACTTCGTGATGAACTATAATGCAAGGGATGACGAAAACGATTCCCGAGCTCTTCGTGATGCTGAAATCGACGAAGGTAGAAATCAAGAAAGAGCATCAAGTGTTGATGATTGACAAGACCACTAGTTTCAAGAAAAGGGCAAAGGGAAAGAAAGGGAACTTCAAGCAGAATGGCAAGCAAGTTGTCACTCCCGTGAAGAAGACCAAAGCTGGACCAAAGCCTGAAACTGAGTGCTTACACTGCAAAGGAAATGGTCACTGGAAGCGGAAATGCCCTGAATATTTGGTGGATAAGAAGGATGGCAAAGTGAACAAGGGTATATTTGATATACAGGTTATTGATGTGTGCCTTACTAGTGTTTATAGTAGCCCCTGAGTATTTGATACTTGTTCGGTTACTAAGATTAGTAACTCGAAACAGGAGTTACAGAATAAACAGAGACTAGTTGAGGGGAAGTGACGATGAGTGTTGGAAATAGTTCCAAGATTGATATGATCATCATCACACACTCCCTATACTTTCAGGATTAGTGTTAAACCTAAATAAATGTTATTTAGCGTTTGCGTTGAGCATGAATATGATTTGATCATGTTTATTGCGATACACTTATTCATTTGAAGTTAAAGAATAATTGTTATTCTGTTTACATGAATAAGACCTTCAATGGTTATACATCCAATGAAAATAGTTTGTTGGATCTCGATCGTAGTGATACACATATTCATAATATTGATGCCAAAAGATGCAAAGTTAATAATGATAGTGCAACCTATTTGTGGCACTGCCGTTTGGGTCATATCGATATAAAGCGCATGAAGAAACTCCATAAAGATGGATTTTCGGAATCACTTGGTTATGAATCATTTGATGCTTGCGAACCGTTCCTTTTGGGCAAGATGACTAAAACTCCATTCTCCGGAACAATGTAACAAGCTACTGACTTATTGGAAATAATACATACCGATGTATGCGATCCAATGAGTGTTGATGCTCGTGGCAAGTATCGTTATTTTCTGACCTTCACAAGATGATTTGAGCAGATATGGGTATATCTACTTGATGAAACATAAGTCTGAAATAGTTGAAAGGTTCAAAGAATTTCGGAGTGAAGTGGAAAAATCATCGTAACAAGAAAATAAAGTTTCTGCGATCTGATCACGGAGACAAATATTTGAGTTACGAGTTTGGTCTTCAATTAAAACAATGTGGAATAGTTTCACAGCTCACGCCACCTGGAACACCACAACGTTATGGTGTGTCCGAACGTCGTAACCGCACTTTATTGGATATGGTGCGATCTATGATGTCTCTTACTGATTTACCACTATTGTTTTGGGGTTATGCATTAGAGACAGCTGCATTCACGTTAAAAGGGCACCATCTAAATCCGTTGAGACGACACCGTATGAACTATGGTTTAGCAGTAAACCTAAGCTGTCGTTTCTTAAAGTTTGGAGTTGCGATGCTTATATGAAAAAGGTTTTCAACCTGATAAGCTCGAACCCAAATCGAAGAAGTGCGTCTTCGTAGAATACCCAAAGGAAACTATTGGGTACACCTTCTATCACAGATCCGAAGGCAAATCATTCGTTCCTAAGATGGATCCTTTCTAGAGAAGAAGTTTCTCTCGAAAGAAGTGAGTGGGAGGAAAGTAGAGCTTGATAAGTTAATTTGTAATTTCTCTCGAATTGGAAAGTAGTTCATCACAGAAATCAGTTCCAGTGATTCCTACACCAATTAGTGAGGAAGCTAATGATGATGATCATAAAGCTTCAGATCAAGTTACTACCGAACTTTGTAGATCTTCCAGATTAAAATCCGCACCAGAGTGGTACGGTAATCCTATTCTGGAAGTCATGTTACTAGACCACGATGAACCTACGAACTATGAGGAAGCGATGATGAGCCCAGATTACGCGAAATGGCTTAAGGCCATGAAATCTGAGATGGGATCCATGTATGAGAACAAAGTGTGGAGTTTGGTGGAGTTGCCCGATGATCGGCAAGCCATATTGTATAAATGGATCTTCGAGAGGAAGACAAGTGCTGATAGTAGTGTTACTATCTACAAAGCTCGACTTGTCGCAAAAGGGTTTTCGACAAGTTCAAGGTGTTGACTACAATGAGATTTTCTCAACTGTAGCGATGCTTAAGTTTGTCCGAATCATGTTAGCAATTGCCACATTTTATGAAATCTGGCAAATGGATGTCAAAACTGCATTCCTTAATGGTTTTCTTAACAAAGAGTTGTATATGATGCAACCAGAAGGTTTTGTCAATCCTAAAGGTACTAACAAAATGTGCAAGCTCCAACGATCCATCTATGGACTGGTGCAAGCATCTCAGAGTTGGAATATACGCTTTGATAAGTTGATCAAAGCATATAGTATTATACAGACTTGCGGTGAAGCCTGTATTTACAAAATGGTGAGTGGGAGCTCTATAGCATTTCTGATACTATATGTAGATGACATATTGTTGATCAGAAATGATATAGAATTTCTGGATAGCATAAAGGGATACTTGAATAAAAGTTTTTAAATGAAAGACCTCGGTGAAGCTACTTACACATTGAGCATCAAGATCTATATAGATAGATCAAGACGCTTGATATGATTTTTTCAATGAGTACATACCTTGATAAATTTTTGAAATAATTCAAAATAGAACAGTCAAAGAAGGAGTTCTTGCCTGTGTTGCAAGGTGTGAAGTTGAGTAAGACTCAAGACCCGACCATGGCAGAAAATAGAAAGAGAATGAAAAGGCATTCTCTATGCCTCAATCATAGGTTCTATAAAGTATGCTATGCTGTGAACCAGACCTATTGTATACTCTGCCCTGGTTTGGCAAGGGAGTACAATAGTGATCTAGGAGTAGATCACTGGACATTGGTCAAAATTATCCTTAGTGGAATAAGGATATGTTTATCAATTATTGAGGTGACAAAAGGTTTGTCGTAAAAGGTTACGTCGATACAAGTTTTGGCACTGATCCAGATGACTCTAAGTCTTAATCTGGATACATATTGAAAGTGGGAGCAATTAGCTAGAGTAGCTCCGTGCAGAGTATTGTAGACATAGAATATTTGCAAAATACATACGGCTCTAAATGTAACAGACCCGTTGACTAAGCTTCTCTCACGAGCAAAACATGATCACAACTTAGTACTCTCTGGGTGTTAATCACATAGCGATGTGAACTAGATTATTGACTCTAGTAAACCCTTTGGGTGTTGATCACATGACGATGTGAACTATGGGTGTTAATCATATACAGATATGAATATTGGTGTTAAATCACATGATGATGTGAACTAGATTATTGACTCTAGTGCAAGTGGGAGACTGAAGGAAATATGCCCTAGAGGCAATAATAAAGTTATTATTTATTTCCTTATATCATGATAAATGTTTATTATTCATGCTAGAATTGTATTAACCGGAAACATAATACATGTGTGAATACATAGACAAACTGAGTGTCACTAGTATGCCTCTACTTGACTAGCTCATTGATCAAAGATGGTTATGTTTCCTGACCATAGACATGTGTTGTCATTTGATTAACGGGATCACATCATTAGGAGAATGATGTGATTGACTTGACCCATTCCGTTAGCCTTAGCACTTGATCGTTTAGTATGTTGCTACTGCTTTCTTCATGACTTATACATATTCCTGTAACTATGAGATTATGCAACTCCCTTTTACCGGAGGAACACTTTGGGTGCTACCAAACGTCACAACGTAACTGGGTGATTATAAAGGAGTACTACAGGTGTCTCCAAAGGTACATGTTGGGTTGGCGTATTTCGAGATTATGTTTTGTCACTCCGATTGTCGGAGAGGTATCTCTGGGCCCTCTCGGTAATGCACATCACTATAAGCCTTGCAAGCAATGTGACTAATGAGTTAGTTGCGAGATGATGTATTACGGAACGAGTAAAGAGACTTGCCGGTAACGAGATTGAACTAGGTATTGGATACCGACGATCAAATCTCGGGCAAGTAACATACCGATGACAAAGGGAACAACGTATGTTGTTATGCGGTTTGACCGATAAAGATCTTCGTAGAATATGTAGGAGCCAATATGAGCATCCAGGTTCCGCTATTGGTTATTGACCAAGAATAGTTCTAGGTCATGTCTACATAGTTCTCGAACCCGTAGGGTCCGCACGCTTAAGGTTTCGATGACAGTTTTATTATGAGTTTATGAGTTTTGATGTACCGAAGGAGTTCGGAGTCCCGGATGAGATCGGGGACATG
Source organism: Triticum aestivum (assembly GCF_018294505.1). Classification (NCBI taxonomy): domain Eukaryota; kingdom Viridiplantae; phylum Streptophyta; class Magnoliopsida; order Poales; family Poaceae; genus Triticum; species Triticum aestivum. The sequence continues at coordinate 150,012,755 of NC_057798.1, forward strand.
ACGAGGAGTCTCGAAATGGTCAAGACGTAAAGATTGATATATTGGAAGCCTAAGTTTGGACATCGGAAAGGTTCCGGGTGAAATCGGGATTTTACCGGAACACCAGGGGGTTACCGGAACCCTCCCGGGGGTTAATGGGCCTTAGTGGGCCATGAGGGAGAAGAGGAGGGCCGGCCAGGGCAGGCCGCGCGCCCCCTCCCCCTAGTCCGAATAGGACAAGGAAGGGGGGGCGGCGCCCCCTTTTCCTCTTTCCTCTCCCCCCTTTCCTTCTCCACCAAGGCAAGAGGGGGGAGTCCTACTCCCGGTGGGAGTAGGACTCCTCCAGGCGCACCCCAAGGGGGCCGGCCGCACCTCCCCCCTCCCTCCTTTATATACGGGGGCAGGGGGCACCCCATGACACACAAGTTGATCTACGGATCGTTCCTTAGCCATGTGCGGTGCCCCCCTCCACCATATTTCACCTGGGTCATATCGTCGCGGAGTATAGGCGAAGCCCTGTGCCGGTAGAACATCATCATCGTCACCACGCCGTCGTGCTGACAGAACTCATCCCCGAAGCTTTGCTGGATCGGAGCCCGGGGATCGTCATCGAGCTGAACGTGTGCTGGACTCGGAGGTGCCGTACGTTCAGTGCTTGGATCGGTCGGATCGTGAAGACGTACGACTACATCAACCGCGTTGTCATAACGCTTCCGCTTACGGTCTACGAGGGTACGTGGACAACACTCTCCCCTCTCATTGCTATGTCATCACCATGATCTTGCGTGTGCGTAGGAATTTTTTTGAAATTACTACGTTCCCCAACACTTATACCCTCTCGATCGGCGTAAAGCAACCAGGATAATCACTTGGGGGCTCTGGTCGTATCGGAACCATAGGTTATACCCTCTTGATTGGCTTAAGGCCACCAGGGAAATCACTTGGGGGCTATCGGTTCGAACCATAGTTACACCTCTTGATAGGCATAAGGGCACTAGGGAAATCACTTGGGGGCTTGGTCGTATTCGAACCATAGCTACACCTCTTGATCGGTGCAATGCCACAATTATGACTACTTGGGGACTCTGGTCGTATCCGAACCATAGCTTAAAACCTCTTGATCATACACATACATCATCATATATTGCATCATCATTACATCATCATAGCATGTATCATATGTGCACGTATATACCGGTTTATATGGCAGGAATCGATTTTCAAACCAGGTTATATTATTCAAATCTTTAAATTGGCCATTGCTGCATTTTTATCATGGTTATCGATAACCAATATTATGAATAAGGTTTTTAAAGTCGCTTTAGTGCAATGGATATTATTTTATCGATGGATATGATTCATTCTGTAAGGGAAGGAATAGTCCCAAGTCGCTGCAGGCTTACGGCCCGGCACTTGGGGCTACATTATTCAAGTTGAGATCACATCAAATATGCAAGTCTCATGTCACTTCAAGCATGCACCATGACACTTGGGGGCTAATGCAAAGCCATTTTTATTAGTCTTATCAAAGACCCGACTCATCATATCATAATGAGCCGGCCCTTGGGGGCTACCAATTGCTCCTGTCAACAATAAAAAATTATAGATACGTTGGAGATGTATCAACAAGCAGAGACTCACGATAATGTGACCCCGTCGCCCCGTCTCGTCGACTTACAGCAAGGGCCCAGAATGCCCGGCCGTGCCACGTGGAAAACTTGCGGATGCTCTACGGGCCCGCCCGACTTTCACATTAACTCGCGGGTACCCCTCAGGGCCGACCCGACTTCAACAATGGTCTCAAACTCTCAAGTAAAGTCTGGGTAACCGTGTGTCCAAACATCAAGGGGAAACCTGAGGAATCACCGTCGGTGGATTCCACTCGGTGTAATCATCAAGGTGAACATAAGAGGAACCACCCTCGAGGTTCACACTTGAGGGGTTGCACGACAGAGTCGTATCGAAAGTGGTTAAGGAGGAATCACCCTCGATGACCACGACCGAATAGCTACACTACAGAGATCTCATCAGGAGTTATGTATGAGGTACCACCCTCGTCACTCGATGGTAACTCTGCAGAGTTGAGCAACAAAAAGGGTGTGATGTGATGTGAGGTGTCGGGCTCTGGTCGTCGATCACATTGATCGAGGCGTCGATGACGAATCAGGGGCAACAAGGACAAGTGGGGGTCACTGATGGATCACTAACCAACCTATACTAAGCAGTTTAGGATAAGCATGTAAGGTACAACAGCAAGCTATGCATCAGAATAGGAGCAATCAATAACAGTAACAAAATCTAATGCAAGCATGAGAGAATGGAATGGGCGATATCGGGATGATCAAAGGGAGGGCTTGCCTAGAAGCTCCACTGAAAGGGAAAAGTGTCGTCGGTGGCGTAGTCGATCACAGCGGCAGCATCGTTCTCGGGGTCTATCAGAGAGAAGAGGGGGGAAAACAGTAAATACACGCAAACATATGCATAACATGACAACAAGCGATACTAGAGGTGTTCTAACACAAAGCTAGGCGATACTGGCGAAGGGGGAAAACATCCGGGAAAGTTTTCCCGGTTCCGGACGTCTGTCAAACAGATGAACCGAAGGGCAAAGGTTGCATGATTTATATGATAGGGACATGTGGTAGATGAACGGATGGCATAGTCGGATCCGTCTCATCGTTCTGAGCAACTTTCATGTACAAAACTTTTTCATCCGAGCTACGGATTATTTTCTATGATTTTTCTAAGTTCTAAAAATTTACTGAAATTATTTTAAATTCGAAAATAAAAGATTAAAAGCTATGGTTACATAGGAAATGTACCTAGAATGTTGCTTATTCGGCTGACAGGTGGGGTCATTGACTTTGTTGACCCGATCAAAAGTCGACTGGTCAAAAGGGGAATAGTGTTTGGGTCCCACTTGTCACTGTCTCTGGCTTTAATAGATTAATCATTTTTGTTTAATTAATAGTGGGGCCCTTCTGTCATGGAGTCATTAACTTAACATAGATTAGTTAACTAAAAATAATTGTTTTTAACTAGCGATTAGGGGTTAGTTAATCCGGTTGGGCCCACGTGTCAGTGGGACACCCCACTGGCTAAACATGTGTGCGTGCATACCCGCTGGCGAGCACAGAAGACGGCGGTGTTCGGGACTCCGGTGGCCAAACCGCACGTGGTTGGCTATGTCCGAACGTGGGCGACGAGCCACGTCTAGGGCCGATGAAGGGAGGCAGGGGGGTGCACGAGCGCGTCAAGGACGACGACACCCAGCGGCAGTTGCGGGCGGCGCTCGGTGCCGCAGTCCAGCGGGACGCAGAGGCGAGCGAGCGCGGGGCTGCGCGAGGGGCATGGTCGGCGAGTGAGTAGTAGGTAACAGAGGCGGGCATGGCGGTGAGCAACAGGTGGGGCGGAGCCGAGCGGGGAAAGTAGGGGCGGCCGGCTGCGGCGAGAGGAGCTGGCAAAGCGTGGGCGAAAGCAGGCGCGGGTGCGAGTGGACGCGGGGCCGGACGCGCGAGCGATGACGGTGAGAGGTGCTACATCTTGAGCAAGCGTTGGTTTTTCCCTTGAAGAGGAAAGGATGATGCGGCAAAGTAGCGTAAGTATTTCCCTCAGTTTTGAGAACCAAGGTATCAATCCAGTAGGAGACTACACTCCAAGTCCCTCGTACCTACACAAATAAACAAGAACCTTGCAACCAACGCGATAAAGGGGTTGTCAATCCCTTACGGCCACTTGCGAAAGTGAGATCTGATAGAGATAATAAGATAAGATAAATATTTTTGGTATTTTTATGATATAGATTGGAAAGTAAAGATTGAAAATAAAGTAGATCGAAAACTTATATGATGGAAAATAGACCCGGTGGCCATAGGTTTCACTAGTGGCTTCTCTCAAGATAGCATAAGTATTACGGTGGGTGAACCAATTACTGTCGAGCAATTGATAGAAAAGTGCATAGTTATGAGAATATCTAGGATCATGTATATAGGCATCACGTCCAAGATTAGTAGACCGACTCCTGCCTGCATCTACATGCATCATGCATCTAGAGTATTAAGTTCAAAAGAACAGAGTAACGCATTAGGCAAGATGACATGATGTAGAAGGATAAACTCAAGCAATATGATATAAACCCCATCTTTTTATCCTCGATGGAAACAATATAATACGTGCCTTGCAACCCCTGCTGTTACTGGGAAAGGACACCGCAAGATTGAACCCAAAGCTAAGCACTTCTCCCATTGCAAGAAAGATCAATCTAGTAGGCCAAACCAAACTGATAATTCGAAGAGACTTGCAAATATAACCAATCATACATAAAAGAATTCAGAGGAGATTCAAATATTTCTCATAGATAAACTTGATCATAAACCCAAAATTCATCGGATCTCGACAAACACACCGCAAAAAGAGTTACATCAAATAGATCTCCAAGAAGATCGAGGAGAACATTGTATTGAGATTCAAAGAGAGAGAACAAGCCATCTAGCTAATAAGTATGGACCCGAAGGTCTGTGGTAAACTACTCACAACTCATCGGAGAGGCTATGGTGTTCATGTAGAAGCCCTCCGTGATCGATTCCCCCTCCGACAGAGCGCCGGAAAAGGCTACAAGATGGGATCTCACGGGTACAGAAGGTTGCGGCGGTGGAAATAGTGGTTCATGGTGCTCCTGGATGTTTTTGGGGTACCTAGATATATATAGGCGAAGGAAGTCGGTCAGGGGAGCCACGAGGGTGGGGGGACGTGCCCACCCCCCTAGGGCGCGCCCTCCTGCCTCGTGGCTTCCTCGTCTGCTTCTTGGCGTCCACTCCAAGTCTCCTGGTTTGCATTTGTTCCAAAAAGATCTCTCCCGAAGATTTCATTCCATTTGGACTCTGTTTGATATTCCTTTTCTGCGAAACACTGAAATAGGCAAAAAAAACAGCAATTTGGGCTGGGCCTCCGGTTAATAGGTTAGTCCCAAAAATGAAATAAAAGTGTCTAGTAATGCCCATAAACATCCAAAACAGGTAATATAATAGCATGGAACAATCAAAAATTATAGATACGTTGGAGACGTATCAAGCATCCCCAAGCTTAATTCCTCCTCGTCCTCGAGTAGGTAAATGATAAAAACAGAATTTTTGATGTGGAATGCTACCTATCATATTTCTCAATGTAATTTTCTTTATTGTGGCATGATTGTTCAGATCCACATGATTAACAATAAATTTTTAATATTTATATAAAAACAATAATACTTCAAGCATACTAACGAAGTAATTATGGCTTATCAAAATAACATAGCCAAAGAAAGCTTATCCCTACAAAGTTGTATAGTTTGGCCATGCTTCATTTAAGTAACACAAAATACTCCCCTTATACATAACCTCGATGACAAGCCGAGCAATTGGTTCATACTTTTTAACGCGCTTCAGCCTTTTCAACTCTTACGCAATACATGAGCGCAAGCCATGGATATAGCACTATAGGTGGAATGAATATAATGATAGGGTTTATGAGAGAAACAAAAAGGGAGAAAGTCTCACATTGACGAGGCTAATCAACGGCCTATGAAGATGCCCATCAATTGATGTCAATGCAATGAGTAGGGATTGCCATGCAACAGATGCACTAGAGCTATAAATATATGAAAGCTCAACAAAAGAAACTAAGTGGGTGTGCATCCAACTTGCTTGCTCATGAAGACCTAGAGCATTTTGAGGAAGCCCATCATTGGAATATACAAGCCAAGTTCTATAATGAAAAATTCCCACTAGTATATGAAAGTGACAACATAGGAGACTCTCTTACCATGAAGATCATGGTGCTACTTTGAAGCACAAGCGTGGTAAAAGGATAGTAACATTGTCCCTTCTCTCTTTTTCTCTCATTTTTTTATTTTGGTGGGCTTCTTTGGCCTCTTTTTTTCTTTGGGCTTCTTTGGCCTCTTTTATTTGTCATAAAGTCTGAAGTCTCATCCTGACTAGTGGGGGAATCATAGTCTCCATCATCCTTTCCTCACTTGGGACAATGCTCTAATAATGAAGATCATCACACTTTTATTTATTTACAACTCAACACTTAGAACAAAATATGACTCTATGTGAATGCCTCCAGCGGTGTACCAGGATATGCGATGAATCAAGAGTGACATGTATGAAAGAATTATAAAGGTGGCATTGCCACAAATACGATGTCAACTACATGATCATGCAAAAAGCAATATGACAATGATGGAGTGTGTCATAATAAACGAAACGGTGGAAAGTTGCATGGCAATATATCTCGGAATGGCTATGGAAATGCTATAATAGGTAGGTATGGTGGTTGTTTTGAGGAAGATATAAGGAGGTTTATGTGTGATAGAGCGTATCATATCACGGGGTTCGGATGCACCGGCAAAGTTTGCACCAACTCTCAAGGTGAGAAAGGGCAATGCACGGTACCATAGAGGCTAGCAAAAATGCGTAAAGGTAAGAGTGTGTATAATCCATGGACTCACATTAGTCATAAAGAACTCATATACTTATTGCAAAAAGTTATTAGCCCTCAAAGCAAAGTACTACTACGCATGCCTCTAGAGGGCTAGATTGGTAGGAAAACACCATCGCTCGTCCCCGACCGCCACTCATAAGGAAAGCACTCAAAGAGCACTCCATGCTACAAATTTGTCACATAACTTTACCATACGTGCATGCTACAGGGCTTGCCAACTTTAACACAAGTATTTCTCAATTTCACAATTACCCAACTAGCATGACTCTAACATTACCACCTTTATATCTCAAAGCAATTATCAAGTATCAAATTATCATAGTGTTCAATGCACTCTATATGATAGTTTTTATTATACCCAACTTGGATGCCCATCATATTAGGACTAATTTCATAACCAAAGCAGATACCATGCTGTTCTAAAAGACTCTCAAAATAATATAAGTGAAGCATGAGAGATCAATAATTTCTACAAAATAAAACCACCACCGTGCTCAAAAAAGATATAAGTGAAGTACTAGAGCAAAATTTTCTAGCTCAAAAGATATAAGTGGAGCACATAGAGTATTCTAATAAATTCCGAATCATGTGTGTCTCTCCCAAAAGGTGTGTACAGCAGGGATGATTGTGGTAAACTAAAAATAAAAGACCCATATCATACAAGACGCTCCAAGCAAAACACATATCATGTGGTGAATAAAAATATAGCCCCAAGTAAAGTTACCGATAGACGAAGACGAAAGAAGGGATGCCTTCCGGGGAATCCCCAAGCTTAGGCTTTTGCTTGTCCTTGAATTTATCTTGGGATGCCATGGGCATCCCCAAGCTTAGGCTCTTGCCACTCCTTATTCCATAATCCATCAAATCTTTACCCAAAACTTGAAAACTTCACAACACAAAACTCAACAGAAAATCTCATAAGCTCCGTTAGTACAAGAAAGAAAAACCACTACTTAAGTTACTGTAATGAACTCATTCTTTATTTATATTGGTGTTAAACCTACTGTATTCCAACTTCTCTATGGTTCATACCCCCCGATACTAGCCATATATGCATCAAAATAAGCAAACAACACACGAAAAACAGAATCTATCAAAAACAGAACAGTCTGTAGAAATCTGTAACTTCCGAATACTTCTGTAACCCCAAAAATTTTGAAATAAATTGGTGGACGTGAGGAATTTGTCTATTAATCATCTTTAAAACGAATCAACGTAAAAGCATTCTTTAGTAAAAAAAATGGCAGCTAATCTCGTGAGCGCTAAAGTTTCTGTTTTTCACAGCGAGATCATATAGACTTCACCCAAGTCTTCCCAAAGGTTCTACTTGGCACAAACACTAACTAAAACATAAAAAACACATCTAACCAGAGGCTATATGAATTATTTATTACTAAGCAGGAACAAAAAGCAAGGAACAAAAATAAAATTGGGTTGCCTCCCAACAAGCGCTATCGTTTAACGCCCCTAGCTAGGCATAAAAGCGAGAATAGATCTAAGTATTGCCATCTTTGGTATTCAATTCTTCAATGGAACACTTATAACCCTTAGGAGTTTATTTCTTTTTAGTAATGATTAAACTCCTAGGCAAAAAATCAAGAGATTCTTTTATAGCACAAGGTTCCTTAATGAAAGCGAAAAAGTTGGGATGAACACTTATTGATTTGAGATCTGCATTTTCCTTACTAGAAGATTCACCCTTATTTTAGGAACATACATTAATTTGGCAATTTTGGTAGGAGGAGTTGGAGTATTTTTCATGGATGAAAAGGCAGACCCTAAGTTGATAATAATGTCCTCAAGTATACCAATTCTTGTAGAATCTTGATCTAGTCTTTCGTTAACTATGGGTTCCTTCTCTTTAAAAAAATTCAGAGTAACTCCAACCTTAGATCCATATTGGGTAATTTGGTGGTGGATCTTTTTATCCAAATTTTCAATTAACTCAAGAGTGGCAACTTTATTTTCAATATTTTCAAGTCTTTGCATCACATGTTCTAAAGTTAAAATAGTTCCATTAGCCAAAAGAGGTGGTGGACCAAACAAATCTAACATAGCATTATAAGCATCAAAAGTATGGCTACCCAAAAAATTCCCTCCAGTAATGGTATCAAGAATGCATCTATTCCAAGGTAATGCCTACATAAAAGTTGCGAAGAAGAACGGAAGTAGATTGCTTCCTAGCAGATCTATTTTGAGCATTGCAAATTCTATGCCAAGCATCTTTTAGATTTTCTCCCTCCCTTTGTTTAAAATTAAGAACTTCATGATCGGGAGTACTAACAATGATAGGGGGACTAGCCATGATGATGAAATAAACGATCTAACACACGAGCACACAAGAGGCAAAAAAGAGGTGAACGGGAAAGAGAGGGCGAATAAAACGGCAAGGGTGAAGTGGGGGAGAGGAAAACAAGAGGCAAATGGAAAATAATGTAATGCAAGGGAGAAGAGTTTGTGATGGCTACTTGGTATGTCTTGACTTGTGCGTAGATCTCCCCGGCAACGGCGCCAAAAATCCTTCTTGCTACCTCTTGAGTATGCATTGGTTTTTCCCTTGAAGAGGAAAGGGTAATGCAGCAAAGTAGCATAAGTATTTCCCTCAGTTTTGAGAACCAAGGTATCAATCCAGTAGGAGACTACACTCCAAGTCCCTCGTACCTACACAAATAAACAAGAACCTCGCAACCGACGAGATAAATGGGTTGGCAATCCCTTCACGACCACTTGCAAAGTGAGATCTGATAGAGATAATAAGATAAGATAAATATTTTTGGTATTTTTATGATATAGATTGGAAAGTAAAGATTGCAAAATAAAATAGATCGAAAACTTATATGATGGAAAATAGACCCGGGGGCCATAGGTTTCACTAGTGGCTTCTCTCAAGATAGCATAAGTATTATGGTGGGTGAACAAATTATTGTCGAGCAATTGATAGAAAAGTGCATAGTTATAAGAATATCTAGGCATGATCATGTATATAGGCATCACGTCCAAGGTTAGTAGACCGACTCCTGCCTGCATCTACTACTATTACTCCACACATCGACCGCTATCCAGCATGCATCCAGAGTATTAAGTTCAAAAGAACAGAGTAATGCATTAGGCAAGATGACATGATGTAGAAGGATAAACCCAAGCAATATGATATAAACCCCATCTTTTTATCCTCGATGGAAACAATACAATATGTGCCTTGCTGCCCCTAATGTCACTGTGAAAGGACACCGCAAGATTGAACCCAAAGCTAAGCACTTCTCCCATTGCAAGAAAGATCAATCTAGTAGGCCAAACCAAACTGATAATTCGAAGAGACTTGCAAAGATAACCAATCATACATAAAAGAATTCAAAGGAGATTCAAATATTTCTCATAGATAAACTTGATCATAAACCCAAAATTCATGGGATCTCTACAAACACACCGCAAAAAGAGTTACATCGAATAGATCTCCAAGAAGATCGAGGAGAACATTGTATTGAGATTCAAAGAGAGAGAAGAAGCCATCTAGCTAATAACTATGGACCCGAAGGTCTGTGGTAAACTACTGATGTCTACTACGCAACCTTCTCCTTGTAGACATTGTTGGGCCTCCAAGTGCAGAGGTTTGTAGGACAGTAGCAAATTTCCCTCGGGTGGATGACCTAAGGTTTATCAATCCGTGGGAGGCGTAGGATGAAGATGGTCTCTCTCAAACAACCCTGCAACCAAATAACAAAGAGTCTCTTGTGTCCCCAACACACCAAATACAATGGTAAATTGTATAGGTGCACTAGTTCGGCGAAGAGATGGTGATACAAGTGCAATATGGATGATAGACATAGGTTTTTGTAATCTGAAATTATAAAAACAGCAAGGTAACTAATGATAAAAGTGAACGTAAACGGTATTGCAATGCTAGGAAACAAGGCCTAAGGTTCATACTTTCACTAGTGCAAGTTCTCTCAACAATAATAACATAACTGGATCATATAACTATCCCTCAACATGCAACAAAGAGTCACTCCAAAGTCACTAATAGCGGAGAACAAACGAAGACATTATTGTAGGGTACAAAACCACCTCAAAGTTATCCTTTCTGATCGATCTGTTCAAGAGTCCATAGTAAAATAACATGAAGCTATTCTTTCCATTCGATCTATCATAGAGTTCGTACTAGAATAACACCTTAAGACACAAATCGACCAAAACCCTAATGTCACCTAGATACTCCAATGTCACCTCAAGTATCCGTCGGTATGATTATACGATATGCACCACACAATCTCAGATTCATCTACTCAACCAACACAAATTATTTCAAAGAGTGCCCCAAATTTCTACCGGAAAGTCAAGACGAAAATGTGTGCCAACCCCTATGCATAAGTTCATTGAACCCGCAAGTTGATCACCAAAACATACATCAAGTAGATCACGTGAATATCCCATTGTCACCATAGATAAGCACGGCAAGACATACATCAAGTGTTCCCAAATCCTTAAAGACTCAATCCGATAAGATAACTTCAAAGGGAAAACTCAATCCATTACAAGAGAGTAGAGGGGGAGAAACATCATAAGATCCAACTATAATAGCAAAGCTCGCGATACATCAAGTTCGTGCCAAATCAAGAACCCGAGAGAGAGATCAAACACATAGCTACTGGTACATACCCTCAGCCCCGAGGGTGAACTACTCCCTCCTCATCATGGAGAGCGCCGGGATGATGAAGATGGCACCGGTGAGGGATCCCCCTCAGGCAGGGTGCCGGAGCAGGGTCCCAGTTGGTTTTTGGTGTATACAGAGGCTTGCGACGGTGGAACTCCTGATCTATTGTGCTCCTCGATGTTTTTAGGGTATATGGACATATATAGGCGAAAGAAGTCGGTAAGGGGAGCCACGAGGGGCCCACGAGGGTGGGGGGCGTGCCCAGGGGGTAGGGCGCCCCTCCCTGCCTCGTTGCTTCCTTGTTGCTTCCCTTACATCTACTCCAAGTCTCCTGGATTGCTTCCGTTCCAAAAATAAGTCTCCCGAAGGTTTCATTCCGTTTGGATACCGTTTGGATTCCGTTTGATATTCCTTTTCTTTGAAACACCGAAATAGGCAAAAACAACAACTTGGACTAGGCCTTCGGTTAATAGGTTAGTCCCAAAACAATATAAAAGTGTATAATAATGCCCGTAAAACATCCAAAACAGATAATATAATAGCATGAATACTTCATAAATTATAGATACATTGGAGACGTATCAGCATCCCCAAGCTTACTTCCTGCTCGTCCTCGACTAGGTAAATGATTTATGAAGTGTGAATGCTAGCAGGTGCACAAGTTTGATCAATGATAATTTTAGTCACCTTTTCTAGCGTCATTATATGTCATAACAGTAGCTCGTCTCATAAAACTTTTCATGATCAAGTAACAAGCTATTCACATGTTAAAGTATGGATCATAAACTTTCTTGAAACTAACAAACTATATTCTCAGTCATCAAACAATTGCAATTCATCTTATTTTCAGGAAGGGTCTATGTCAAAGCTTTGATTTAGCAAACTCCACATACTCAACTATCATTTAATCTTTCACAATTTCTAACACTCACGTGATATTTATGGGTTCAAAGTCTTAATTGAACACAGAGAAAGATAGGGGCTTATAGTTTTGCATCCCAACCTTTTACCTTAAGGGTAATGTCAACAATAATAATTTATGAACGCCTACATCCAAGTGGATATATATATATCTGGATCACCCCAACACAAATGCTTGCCAAAGGAAAAAGTGTAAAAAGGAAAGGTGATGATCACCATGACTCTTGTACAACGGTGGAAGATAATAGTAAAAGATAGGCCCTTCGCAGAGGGAAGCAAAGGTTGTCATGCGCTTTTATGGTTGGATGCACAAAATCTTAATGCAAAAGAACGTCACTTTATATTGCCTGTTGTGATAGAGACCTTTATTATGCAGTCCGTCGCTTTTATTTCTTCCCTATCACAAGTTCGTACAAACCTTATTTTCTTCGCACTAATAGATCATACATATTTAAAGAGCAAATTTTATTGCATGCACCTATGAAAACTTACTTGAAGGATCTTACTCAATCCATAGGTAGGTATGGTGGACTCTCATGGCAAAACTAGTTTAAGGGATATTCAGAAGCACAAGCAGTATCTCTACTTAGTGCAAAGAATTTGGCTAGCATGAGGGAGAAAGGCAAGCTAAGCATGTTGGATGATCGAAGACAATATAACTTTTCAGATATAGGAAAACATAACCCATTAGGTTGTCTTCCTTGTCCAACGTCAACCTTTTAGCATGTCATATTTCAATGAGTGCTCACAATTACAAAAGATGTCCATAATATTATATTTATATGTGAAATCTCTCTTCCTTCAATATTCTTTCCTGAATTGTTCAAATGATCAATACAATGTTTGCTAACCTTCAATAAATTTACAACCTCTCCTTCTTATATGTGAAGTCATTACTCCCCATGGGGTAAGCATATGAAACCTATATAATTTCAGATTTATGATATTCAACTCATTCAACCATTTACTCATAAGATATAATTGAAGCACACGAGTAAATGACAAACTACTTTCAAAAAGATATAAGTGAAGATCAATGAGTAGTTAAATAATTATGTAGCTATGTGAAGACTCTCTAACATTTAAGAATTTCAGATCTAATGTATTTTATTCAAGCAGCAAGCAAAACAAAACAAAATGACATTTCAAGGATAGCACACATCACGTGAAGAAGCAAAAACTTAGGTTCAACCGGTACTAACCAATAATTGTTTGAAGAAGAAAGGTGGGATGCCTACCGGGGCATCCCCAAGCTTGGATGCTTGAGACTTCTTGAAATATTATCTTGGGGTGCCTTCGGCATCCCCAAGCTTGAGCTTTTGTGTCTCCTTAATTCCTTTTATACCTCACTTTCCTAAATCTCGAAAGCTTCATCCACACCAAACTCAACAAGAACTCATGAGATAAGTTAGTATGAACCAATGCAAAAACCTTATCATTTTCTACTGTAACAAATCACTAAAATTATTATTCAACACAAATGTCTCTGCATATTTAATACTCCTATCCTCAAATAGAATCACTAAACAAGCAAACATATGCAAACATAACAGCAATCTGCCAAAACAGTATAGTCTGTAAAGAATGCAAGATTCATCATACTTCCCTAACTCCAAATATTATGAGAAAAATACTACACTGTATAAGATTTACCATAGCTCAATATGCAAAAAGTTTCAACATTACGTCATTCTCTGACTTTTCCAGGGAATTGTTGCAACAACGGTAAACTTTCTGTTTTGAAACAGCAACATGTATACTTGCAAAATAAGCATGGTAAAGGCTATCCTTGGCATTTTTATTGAAAATATAGATGCAAAATATTATTCTAAATAACAGAAAGCAAATACTAACAAAGTAAAATGACGCTCCAAGCAAAACACATATCATGTGGTGAATAAAAATATAGCTCCAAGTAAAGTTACCGATGAACGAAGACGAAAGAGGGGATGCCATCCGGGGAATCCCCAATCTTAGGCTCTTGGTTGTCCTTGAATATTACCTTGGGGTTCCATGGGCATCCCCAAGCTTATGCTCTTGCCACTCCTTATTCCATAGTCCATCGAATATTTAACCAAAAAACTTGAAAACTTCACAACACAAAACTCAACACAAAACTCGTAAGCTCCGTTAGTATAAGAAAATAAATCACCACTTAGGTACTTTTTTGAACTCATTCTAAATTCATATGGTGTAATATCGACTGTATCCAACTTCTCTATGGTTCATACCCTCCGATGCTACTCATAGATTCATCAAAATAAGCAAACAACACATAGAAAACAGAATCTGTCAAAAACAGAACAGTATGTAGTAATCTGTATCATTCGAATACTTATGTAACTCCAAAAATTATTAAATAAATTGGTGGACCTGAGAAATTTGTCTATTAATCATCTGCAAAAAGAATCAACTTAAAATCACTCTTCTGTAAAAAAGGAAGCTAATCTCGTGAGCGCTAAAGTTTCTATTTTTTACAGCAAGATCATAAAGACTTCACCCAAGTCTTCCCAAAGGTTCTACTTGGCACAAACACTAATTAAAACATAAGACCACATCTAACGAGAGGCTAGATGAATTATTTATTACTAAACAGGAACAAAAATCAAAGAAACATAAATAACGTTGGGTTGCCTCCCAACAAGCACTAACGTTTAACGCCCCTAGCTAGGCATGATGATTTCAATGATGCTCACATAAAAGATAAGAATTGAAACATAAAGAGAGCAACATGAAGAATGTGACTAGCATATTTAAGTCTAACCCACTTCCTGTGCATAGGGATTTTGTGAGCAAACAACTTATGGGAACAATAATCAACTAGCATAGGAAGGCAAGACAAGCATAACTTCAAAACTTTAAGCACATAGAGAGGAAACTTGATATTGTTGCAATTCCTACAAGCATATGTTCCTCCCTCATAATAATTTTCAGTAGCATCATGAATTAATTCAACCATATAACCAACACCTAAAGCATTCTTTTCATGATCTACTTGCATAGAAATTTTACTACTCTCCACATAAGCAAATTTCTTCTCATGAATAATAGGGGGAGCAAACTCAACAAAATAATTATCATGTGAGGCATAATCCAATTGAAAACTAAAATCATGATGACAAGTTTCATGGTTATCATTACTCTTTATAGCATACGTATCATCACAATAATCATCATAAATAGGAGGCATGCTTTCATCATAATAAATTTGCTCATCATAAGATCGAACTATAATAACAAAGCTCGCGATACATCAAGATCGTGCCAAATCAAGAACATGAGGAGAGAGAGAGAGATGAAACACATAGCTACTGGTACATACCCTCAGCCTCAAGGGTGAACTACTCCCTCCTCGTCATGGAGAGCGCCGGGATGATGAAGATGGCCACCGATGAGGGATTCCCCATCCGGTAGGGTGCCGGAACAGGGTCTCGATTGGTTTTTGGTGGCTACAGAGGCTTGCGGCGGCGGAACTCCTGATCTATTGTGATCCTCGATGTTTTTAGGGTATATGGACATATATAGGCGAAAGAAGTCGGTCAGGGGAGCCACGAGGGGCCCACGAGGGTGGGGGCGCGCCCAGGGGGTAGGGCGCGCCTCCCTGCCTCGTGGCTTCCTCGTTACTTCCCTTACGTCTACTCCAAGTCTCCTGGATTGCTTCCGTCCCAAAAATAACTCTCCCGAAGGTTTCATTCCATTTGGATTCGGTTTGGATTCCGTTTGATATTCCTTTTCTTCAAAACACTGAAATAGGCAAAAATAGCAACTTGGACTGGGCCTCCGATTAATAGGTTAGTCCCAAAAACAATATAAAAGTGTATAATAAAGCCCATTAAACATCCAAAATAGATAAGATAATAGCATGAATACTTCATAAATTATAGATGCGTTGCAGACGTATCAACTACTCACAACTCATTGGAGAGGCTATGGCGTTGATGTAGAAGCCCTCCGTGATTGATTCCCCCTCCGGTAGAGCGCCAGAAAAGGCTCCAAGATGGGATCTCACAGGTACAGAAGGTTGCGGCGGTGGAAATAGGATTTTGTGGTGCTCCTAGATGTTTTCGGGGCACGTAGATATATATAGGCGAAGGAAGTCGGTCAGGGGAGCCACGGGGGGGGGCACGAGGGTGGGGGCGCGCCCTCCTGCCTCGTGGCTTCCTCGTCTGCTTCTTGACATCCACTCCAAGTCTCCTAGATTGCGTTTGTTCCAAAAAGATCTCTCCTGAAGATTTCATTCTGTTTGGACTCCGTTTGATATTCCTTTTCTGCGAAACATTGAAATAGGCAAAAAAACAGCAATTTGGGTTGGGTCTCCGATTAATAGGTTAGTCCCAAAAATGATATAAAAGTGTCTAGTAAAGCCCATAAACATCCAAAACAGGTAATATAATAGCATGGAACAATCAAAAATTATAGATACGTTGGAGACGTATCAAGGGGCGCGCGGAGCGGGGCAGAAAGGAGAGGGGGGTCGCTCACATCATTGGAGAGAGGGGGACGACGAGGACTGGGGAGGTTCGGCGAGGGAGACGCGGGTCGGGGCAGTGAGGTGGCTTCAGAGCCGACGAGTGAAAGTCGGAGCAAGGTGGCGCCAGCGTTGGAGAAGGAGAGGCGGTCCGGCGCAGCGGGGCGGCTGCGGGGTGAGGTGCGATGGCGGCGGGGAGGTGTGGCCGCCGGGGTCGATCCCCGACACAGATTCGGGGGAGTGGGAGAAAGAGCATGGGTGGGAGTAGTGGGGGATCATGGGGATAGGGTTCGGTCGGGCGTGGCATATAGGCCAGGGGAAGTGGGGGTGGGTCGGCTGGGCCGCGCGGTTGGCCAAGTGGGCCTGTTGGCCCAGTTAGCCGGGGGGTCTTTAGTTTAGTTTTTTTTGTTTTTTTGCTTGTTTGATTTCTCCCTTTCTTTAGTTACTTTTGCCATTTGACTTCATATTTAATGTTGAAATCGAACGTGATTGAAACATCGCGAGGTTAACAACATTACAAAATCACTGACATGACACCATTAGCATGATTACCATTGCATAATTATCCGAGCGTTACAGCACGCCACACCGCGCTACTGATATACATAAAATCGGCGCTACTGCTAGCCTTTTCCCTGGTAGTGAGCAATAGTTGGTGAGATGATAACGATGCTACAATGGAGATCAAGGTGTCAAGCCGGTGACGATGGAGATCATGACGGTGCTTTGGAGATGGAGATCAAAGGCACAAGATGATGATGGCCATATCATGTCACATATTTTGATTGCATGTGATGTTTATCTATTATGCATCTTATTTTGCTTAGCACGGCTGTAGCATTATAATATGATCCCTCACTAAATTTCAAGGTATAAGTGTTCTCCCTGAGTATGCACCGTTGCTACAGTTCATCGTGTCGAGACACCATGCGATGATTGGGTGTGATAAGCTCTACGTTCACATACAATGGGTGCAAGCCAGTTTTGCACGTGCAGAATACTCGGGTTAAACTTGACGAGCCTAGCATATGCAGATATGGCCTTGAAACACTGAGACTGAAAGGTCGAATGTGAATCATATAGTAGATATGATCAACATAGAGATGTTCACCATTGGAAACTACTCCATCTCACGTGATGATCGAACATGGTTTAGTTGATATGGATCACGTGATCATTTAGATGACTAGAGGGATGTCTATCTAAGTGTGAGTTATTTAGTAGTATGATTAATTGAACTTTAGTTTATCATGAACTTAGTCCTGATAGTTTTTTTGCATATCTATGTTGTAGATCAATGGCCCGTGCTACCGTCCCCTTGAATTTTAATGCATTCCTAGAGAAACCTAAGTTGAAAGATGATGGTAGCAATTACACGGACTAGGTCCATAACTTGAGGGTTATCCTCATTGCTGCACAGAAGAATTACGTCCTGGAAGCACTGCTAGGTGCAAGGCCTGCTGTAGGAGCAGATGCTGATGTTATGAACGTCTGGCAGACTCAATCTGATGACTACTCGATAGTTCAGTGTGCCATGCTTTACGGTTTAGAATCGGGACTTCAAAGATGTTTTGAACGTCATGGAGCATATGAGATGTTCCAAGAATTGAAGTTAATATTTCAAGCAAATGCCCGAGTAGAGAGATATGAAGTCTCCAACAAGTCCTATAGCTACAAAATGGAGGAGAATAGTTCTGTCAGTGAACACATACTCAGAATGTCTGGGTACCATAACCACTTGACTCAACTGGGAGTTAATGTTCCTTAGTGTCATTGACAGAGTTCTTCAATCACTGCCACCAAGCTATAAAGGCTTCGTGATGAACTATAATATGTAAGGGATGGAAAAGAAAATTCCCAAGCTCTTCGCAATGCTAAAGGCTGCAGAGGTAGAAATCAAGAAGGAGCATCAAGTGTTGATGGTTAGCAAGACCACTAGTTTCAAGAAAAAGGGCAAAGGGAAGAAGGAGAACTTCAAGAAGAATAGCAAGCAAGTTTCTACTCTCGAGAAGAAACCCAAGTCTGGACCTAAGACTGAAATTGAGTGCTTCTACTGCAAAGGTACTGGTCACTGTAAGCGGAACTGCCCCAAGTATTTGGTGGATAAGAAGGATGGCAAAGTGAAAGGTATATTTGACATACATGTTATTGGTGTGTACCTTACTAATGCTCGTAGTAGCTCCTGGGTATTTGATATTGTTTCTTTTGCTCATATTTGCAACTCGAAACAGGGGCTACGGATTAAATGAAGATTGGCTAAGGACGAGGTGACGATGCGCGTCGAAAATGATTCCAAGGTCGATGTGATCACCGTCGGCACGCTACCTCTACATCTACCTTCGGGATTAGTTTTAGACCTGAAGAATTGTTATTTGGTGCCAGCATTGAGCATGAACATTATATCTGGATCTTGTTTGATGTGAGACGGTTATTCATTTAAATCAGAGAATAATGGTTGTTCTATTTATATGAGTAATATCTTTTATGGTCATGCACCCTTGTTAAGTGGTCTATTCTTGTTGGATCTCGATCGTAGTGATACACATATTCATAATATTGAAGCCAAAAGATGCAAAGTTAATAATGATATTGCAACTTATTTATGGCACTGCCATTTAGATCATATTGGTGTAAAGCGCATGAAGAAACTCCATGCTGATGGGCTTTTGGAATCACTTGATTATGAATCACTTGGTGCTTGCGAACCATGCCTCATGGGCAAGATGACAAAGACTCTGTTTGTAGCGACCTAACCTCAGATGGTCAAGCCTCTGTATATTTGTGCCATCCCTGGATCAGTATGTTGGCACACACAGTACATCAATGTATATATCAAAGTGCGATCACATGTATAAATAACGTAAAACTGATATATACCTCATAAGTCTCAGCGGAAACAAGTAGTCAGGTGTGGAGTCCCATCAACGCCATCGACAGGTTGAGTGTAGACCGTAACCCTGTATCGTAACTATTACTTGTCGTAGCAATAATCCTGTAACATGATACGTTGCAGCCGTGTAGGTCAGTACATTGAATGTACCGGCAAGGTCACAATAAGAGAAAGCAGATGATAAAACTATCCTATATGCAATATGGCTTTGTGGCTCTGTGTCTGAGTTTTGTTTTGCATAAAAGCTGGTTTTATTTTCCCTACAAAAAGGTATATTAGGAGTCTGTACTATGGAGTTTTCTATCATGACATGGTTCCGCCAACCGATGTCTCATAGCCCAAATAATCATAAGTTGCCCACAATTAAGTTATCAATCCGGTGTTGAGAGTTCCGAGATAGATCCAAGTCCAGAGGCTCAAGTTGTCCGTAACCGGGGACACGGCTAATCGATTAGGTTTTAACCCTCGTTTGTACACTTTACCCGCAAGATTCGATCCCTCTCTTTACGTTCTCCCACTTCAAGGTGTTTGAGAACAAGATGACCGGAACATGATCTTCCGAAGAGTTCCCCTGACCACTGTCCGATGCTCATCCAATCCGACCGTAGTTCTACATCTGCTAGCACCATCCCAGCCAGAGTCACAATAAGGTCAACCAAGCCAGAGCCCATAGTGACTTGCGGTTGCACAGGTAAGCTTCTAGGCATGAAGTATTCTTCCGTATCTTTGAGTGTGGGTGAAGCTTTCCGCAAGATGTCATGGCGCTTCTCCATGCATCTCGGCCATCCATTGGTTTCTCCAGGGTTCCCGTCAACTGTCCTTCACCCCGTAATGTGTATTGAATTATTGTCTCGAGTCTTGAAGTCTTGAGGCCCTGAACATGCAGTCCTTGTAGATGCCATCATGGAGTTGTCGTCATTGATGTAGAGTCCTCCTTCTTCACGCCACTCTCGTGTACTCATACCAAACCCCATCTACTATAGCGTAGCCTTAAAATAAATAACGTCTCGGGCTTGGTAACAGGATGATGGGTTCCTACCTCATGCATACTACTCAAATACAAGAATTCAATATCACTACCGGAGGGTTGTTGCAAAGATGCCACTAAATGCAATAAAAACATAGGTAGGAAAGCATGGTCAAAGTGAACTTGCCTGGTAATACTTGATGAAGATTATAACCCTCTCAGAATAATGACTTGGTAGAACTATTTGTCACTCCGTTGAAAATATATATAGTCAAACATAGCATTCATATAAGCAAATCAACAAGGGGCACCAACTAAAAACAAAAGAAAACTACAAACTACTAAAGAAAACTCTAAGACATATCACAAAATAATTTTGTCCTAAGTAAAACTTAACAACAATTAAAACACTAAACTAATAAATTAACAGAAAATAAAAAGTAAAACAACTAAGTTAACAAAAAGTATTTTTCATAAAATTTTATTTGCAAAAAGAAACAAATAAAAAGCTCTTATGAAACATCCAGGAGCACCACGAAACCCTATTTCCACCGCTGCAACCTTCTGTACCCGTGAGATCCCATCTTGGGGCCTTTTCCGGTGCTTCGCCGGAGGGGGAATCGATCACGGAGGGCTTCTACATCAACACCATAGCCTCTCCGATGAAGTGTGAGTAGTTTACCACAGACCTTCGGGTCCATAGTTATTAGCTAGATGGCTTCTTCTCTCTCTTTGGATCTTCTTGGAGATCTATTCAATGTAATTCTTTTTGTGGTGTGTTTGTCGAGATCTGATGAATTGTGGGTTTATGATCAAGATTATCTATGAACTATATTTGAATCTCCTCTGAATTCTTTTATGTATGATTTGTTATCTTTGCAGGTCTCTTTGAATTATCAGTTTGGTTTGGCCTACTAGATTGATCTTTCTTGCAATGGGAGAAGTGCTTACCTTTGGGTTCAATCTTGCGGTGTCCTTTCCCAGTGACAGTAGGGGCAGCAAGGCACGTATTGTATTGTTGCCATCGAGGATAAAAAGACGGGGTTTATATCATATTGCTTGAGTTTATCCCTCTACATCATGTCATCTTGCCTAATGCGTTACTCTATTCTTATGAACTTAATATTCTAGATGCATGCTGTGTAGCGGTCGATGTGTGGGGTAATAGTAGTAGATGCAGAATCATTTCAATCTACTTGTCGCGGACGTGATGCCTATATACATGATCATGCCTAGATATTCTCATAACTATGCGCTTTTCTATCAATTGCTCGACAGTAATTTGTTCACCCACCGTAATACTTATGCTATCTTGAGAGAAGCCACTAGTGAAATCTATGGCCCCCGGGTCTATTTTCCATCATATAAGTTTCCGATCTACTTTATTTTGCAATATTTACTTTCCAATCTATATCATAAAAATACCAAAAATATTTATCTTATTATCTCTATCAGATCTCACTTTTGCAAGTGGTCGTGAAGGGATTGACAACCCCTTTATCGCGTTGGTTGCAAGGTTCTTATTTGTTTGTGTAGGTATAAGGGATTTGCGTGTAGCCTCCTACTGGATTGATACCTTGGTTCTCAAAAACTGAGGGAAATACTTACGCTACTTTGCTGCATCACCCTTTCCTCTTCAAGGGAAAACCAACGCGTGCTCAAGAGGTAGCAGGCCGCCCGGAGCAGACTGGTCGACAGCGGCGTGGCCCGGCACGAAACCTCACACAGACAGTAAGAAGAAACCCAAGCGTTGGCCAGGTCGTTGCTGCACTCTCAGTGGGAATAGCTGCACGTAAAGCCGCATTGTTGAATCAGCGTCATGAAATAGCAAAAGGAGAGAAGATAGGAACAGGGGTGTGCGCTGTTGCACATAGCAGGATTGAGCATGAACATCAGGGCGGGTGAGCAAACATACAGGTGGTTAGACACATGCAGAGTCCCATCAAGAAGCCGGCAAGACGGAGTCCACAAAGCTACTTTATGCAAACATTCATGGGGTTGATTCATTTGTAAATGTGCATGCTCCAGGTGAGGGAAACGTAGACTTGTTAGTAGGAAACAAGATGATGGGACTTGGCAAGCGTGGCGTGGAATACCTTGACCCAATGCAGATGGATGATGGCGGAAACTTCTGTTTTAGTTTTGAGAGTAGCAAGAGGAGCCGTGGAACTTGGTCGACGGAAACGGGAATGCAATCTGGTGGTGGGGAGAAGTAAACCGAAGGGGAGGCAACCAGCCTTGGGGCCGCTGGTCAACTGACAGGCATGGAGGAACGCGCCTATCAGAAGCCATGACAATTCTTTGTTGGAACTGCCGAGGTTTGGGCGACTCTCGCACAGTTCAAGAACTTACTCACCTCATGCATGCTCATCAACCAAAGCTCCTGTTCTTGTCGAAGACGCGTCAAAATAAATTCGTAGTAGAAGGTTTACGTTGGAGGTTAGGTCTTAAACATGTAGTATCCTTTCATGAGCCAGGGAAGGGGGGAGGTCTAGCCCTCTTCTGGCATGAGGATGTCAAAGTCGAGTTGTTTAAGATAGGGAGTCGAGTCATTGATGTAATTGTTCATGAATGACCAAATAATAATAAATGGAGATGCACATTTGTTTACGGTGAGCCTCGCACACATCTTAGGCACCACATGTGGACTTTGCTAAAAAGAATAAAACCTATGCTTGATGCTCCTTGGTTAATGGCTGGAGAATTTAATGAAGCTATGTACCAAAAACGAACATTTTTCTGAAACAAAAAGAGGGGAACGACAAACGATGGATTTTCGAGAAATTTTATCACATTGTGACCTTCATGACCTCGCCTTCTCCGGAACACCGTGGACTTACGATAACAAACAATCTGGTAGATGTGACATCAAGGTGCGCCTTGACCATGCGGTAGCTTACCCAGCGTGGTCGAATAGTTTCCCGAACTGTCAAGTAAGACATCTTGTATCCTCGCACTCAGATCATACACCCCTATTAATTAGTCTTACACAGAAATCGTCCGGGAGAAGCTCTGGTCGCCGTGTCGTAGATATGAAATCTTCTGGGGAAAATAAAAACCATTAGCAGATGAAATAGAGGTTGCTTGGACCATGCATAGGCAGGCAGTGAACCTAGGAGAAGTAACATCCAAGCTGGAGGGAGTGATGGACGCACTCCATTCTTGGAGTAATAAAATAGTGGGCTCGGTCCCAAGGAAGATAGAAAAGACACAGAAGGAACTCGAAGCTTGATAGTCTGCTAGAGAAGGAAGAGTTCTTCTGGAAACAAAGATCGGGGATGGATTATCTCCATGATGGTGATAGAAATACAGATTTTTTTCACCGCAAGGAAACTTGGAGGAAAAAGAAAAAAATAATTAGTCAGTTGGAGAAGGCGGATGGTACCATGACGGATAATATCCAGGAGATGGAGGCGCTTGCTACATCCTTTTTTCAGAATCTATACACAGCCAATCAGGTAGTACAACCTGATATTGTTTTAGAGAAAATTGAACCGTTAATCATAGAGTAGGTAAATGAAATGTTGTGTAGTGAATTTTCCGATGAAGAGATCAGTAATGCACTATTCCAAATAGGCCCTCTGAAGGCTCCACGTGCAGATGGTTTCCCTGCGAGATTTTATCAAAGGCATTGGGGTACTCTGAAAAATAAGGTGATCAAGGCAGTAAAAGAGTTCTTCGGTTCGGGCGTCATGCCGGAAGGAGTTAATAATACTGTTATAGAGCTAATACCGAAGAAGGAAAACCCGAGCTCCCTAAAAGACTATAGACCTATTATCCTATGCAATGTAGTGTACAAAATTGTTTCAAAATGTTTGGTAAATAGATTGAGACTACTGCTCCATGATTTGATAGCCCCAATGCAAAGTGCCTTCATTCCAGGGCGAATGATTACGGACAACGCTTTGATTGCCTTTGAGTGTATACATAGCATCCAAAAAAGTTTTGATGCGAAAGGAAAATATTGCGCATACAAATTAGACCTTGCAAAGGCCTATGACAGAGTTGACTGGAAATACCTTGAAGGGGCGATGAGAGGATTAGGCTTTGCGGATAAATGGATACAATGGATCATGACTTGTGTCAAAATAGTGAAATACCCTGTCCGTTTCAATGGGAACCTGTTGCAAAGTTTCACTCCTACATGTGGTTTGAGACAGGGAGATCCAATTTCCCCTTATCTCTTTCTCTTTGTCGTTGATGGACTCTCACGTCTAATACATAGTAAGGTGGAAAAGGGTGAATTATAGGAGCTGAAAATTTGTTGACAAAGCCCGGGTATTTCACACCTTTTATTTGCGGATGATAGCCTATTATTTTTTAAAGCAAACAGCGATCAAGCCATTAAGGTGAAGCACATCCTGGAGAACTATGAGAGAGCCACTGGACAGCTAATAAGCCCATCTAAATGCTCCCTGCTCCTTGGAAACAAATGTTCACAAGAAGATGGACAGGACGTAATAAATATCTTGAATGTACTGACGGTAAGTTTTGAGGAGAAATACCTGGGTTTGCCGGTTCCAGAAGGACGTATGGTAAAAGGGGAATTCAAGCAAACAAAAGATAAAGCGAGGAAAAGAATGAATGATTGCACAGAAAAATATGCTTCCAATGGAGCCAAGGAGACACTAATTAAATCAGTGGCCCAAGCGATTCCCACTTTTGCAATGAGTGTTTTCAAGTTCTCAACAACCCTTTGTGAGGAACTTATGCACATGACCAGAGATGTTTTTGTGGGGAGATGATAAAGATCGTCGACATATTCACTAGTCGAGTTGGGAGAAACTTACAAAACGTAAAACCAAAGGAGGTATGGGTTTTAAAGACCTGAAAGTGTTTAACCAGGCTCTCCTCGCTAGGCAAGCCTGGCGACTTATTGCGCATCCGGACAGCTTGTGTGCGAGAGTACTTAAGGCAAAATACTACCATGAGGCTGATCTGCTAGACACGGCGTTTATTCAAAATGTGTCGCCATGTTGGCAGGGCATCATGCATGTTTTAGAACTCCTGAAAAAGGATGTATTTGGCGCATTTGCAACAGAAATAGTGTCCGCATTTGGAGAGACAATTGGATCCCGATAGGAAACATGAAAATAAACATAAATCCGACAAGCTCACGAACCCGGTGGGTAGCAGACCTTATCGACCAGGAGAGTCACGCTTGGAAGGAAGATTATATCATGCGTATATTTACACACAAAGACGCAAATGATATTTTGTGCATCCGTCTACCAAATCATGATGAAGAGGATTATATTGCTTGGCAGCCCGAAAAAACGGAATTTTCAGTGTTCGTAGCGCATACCAGTTAGCCATGGATGAAAAGGATCCTGTGGTGATTGGGTCCAGCCACAATACCCAAGGGGGTCGAAGTATTTGGAATAATATCTGGAAGACAAATGTACCCCAGAAAGTACGCATTTTCACATGGAGACTAGCAACTGAGTCACTAGCGGTTCAAACTAATAGATTTCGACGTATCCCAGGCCTCACCCCGACTTGTAATGTATGTGGAGCCGATGATGAAACATGCTTCCATATGGCACAATGATGCACATTTGCAAGGGCCATGTGGCACGAACTAAAGGAGGTATGGAACCTGCCCCCTGAGCATGAAATAGAACACACTGGAAAGGATTGGGTCCTAATCCTGCTAGAAAGGTGAGTGAATATATGAAACAAAAATTTATGCTATTTTGGTGGTATGTTTGGCACCATAGAAATGACGTGATCTTCGCAAAAGGTAAAGCGAAAATTTCCCATTCTGCTCGTTTTCTGCCAAACTATCTTGTGAGCCTCCGCTTGATTGCGGACGGAACTTTTGAGATAGATCAAAAAGGGAAAATTTTGATGGTTAAATTGCCATCTGTGCACATGATAACACAAAGGAAAAAAGGATGGAAAAGGCCAGAGCTCGGATGGGCTAAGGTCAATGTTGATGGAAGTTTTCTGGAGGAAAGTAGGGGTGGAGCCTGGGGCGCTGTGATTCGAGACCATGATGGAAGAATTATTTTATCAGCTTGGGATTATATACCGCAGTGCAATGGAGCGGACTGCGTAGAAGCCATGGCTTGCCTAGAAGGACTACGAAAGGCAATGTTGGGGACGAATTTACCCTTAATCATCGAGACGGATTGCAGCTCGGTGACAAAGGCGCTCATCCTCTTGTCTATCGATAGATCAGAGGTTGGAGCAATTGCAAAGGAGTTTCAAGCCATCAAAGGGAACAGAGAAGTTAGAGTTTGCAAAGTAGATAGAAGGGACAATAGGTTAGCTCATAGTCTTGCCCAGTTGGGGCGTAGAGAGTTGCTGGTGGGGTTATGCAAGGCACAGTACCAACCCGCGTGTTGAGTGTGGCCTTGCACGATTGTGCGAACTATGTTTTGTCTACTTAATTAATACAACTCTCTATTTCAAAAAAAACTCTTCTAATGCATGGCGAAATCCTCTTTACTCTGAAGAGGCCATCAGTTATCCAATATCTTGTCCTTCTTGGAGTGGCTTCAGTTGATTCTTCGTGTGGTCAAAAGGGGAA
This sequence comes from Triticum aestivum, assembly GCF_018294505.1. Lineage (NCBI taxonomy): Eukaryota > Viridiplantae > Streptophyta > Magnoliopsida > Poales > Poaceae > Triticum > Triticum aestivum. Next base: position 150,039,649 of record NC_057798.1, read on the forward strand.
AAGGGGTATATTCTAGCTATTTGAAGTAAGAGGGACTATTTGATAAAATCAGAAAAGGTGAGAAGTAAGGGACTTTTTGAAAACAAAGTTTTAGAGATATCCTGTCCTAGGGGCTTTCTAATTTCTAGGGTCACATCCTACAGTCAACATGTGCTCTGATACCATATCTGTAGTGACCCAACCTTAGACGGTCAATCCTCTATGTATCTGTGCCATCCCTGGATCAGTATGCTGGCACACACAGTACATCAATGTATATATCAAAGTGCAATCACATGTATAAATAACGTAATACTGATATATACCTCATAAGTCTCAGCGAAAACAAGTAATCGGATGTGGAGACGCCATCGGCAGGTTGAGTGTAGACCATAACCCTTTATCGTAACTCTTACTCGTCGTAGAAATAATCTTGCAACATGATACGTTGCAGCCATGTAGGTTAGTACATTGAATGTACCGGCAAGATAACAATAAGAGAAAGCAGATGATAAAACTATCCTATATGCAATATGGCTTTGTGGCTCTGTGTCTGAGTTTTGTTTTGCATAAAAGCTGGTTTTATTTTCCCTACAACAAAGGTATATCAGGAGTCTGTACTATGGGTTTTCTATCATGACGTGGTTCCGCCAACCGATGTCGCATAGCCCAAATCATCATAAGTTACCCACAATTAAGTTATCAGTCAAGTGTTGAGAGTTCTGAGATAGATCCAAGTCCAGAGGCTCAAGTTGTCCATAACCTAGGACACAACTAATCGATTAGGTTTTAACCCTCTATAGAGGTTTGTACACTTTACCCGCAAGATTCGATCCCTCAACCGTCCTTTACCCAATAATGTGTATTGAATTCTTGTCTCGAGTCTTGAAGTCTTGAGGCCTTGAAGATGCAGTCCTTGCAGATGCCATCATGGAGTTGTCGTCATTGACGTAGAGTCCGCCTTCTTCACACCACTCTCGTGTACTCATACCAAACCTCGTCTATTATAGCATACCATTAAAATAAATAACGTCTCGGACTTGGTAACAAGATGATGGGTTCCTACCTCATGCATACTACTCAACTACAAGAATTCAATATCACTACTAGAGGGTTGTTGCAAAGATGCCACTAAATGCAATAAAAACATAGGTACGAAATCATGGTCAAAGTGAACTTGTCTGGCAATACTTGATGAAGATTATAACACTCTTAGAATTATGACTTGGTAGAACTATTCGTCACTCCGTTGAAAATCTATATAGTCAAACATAGCATTCATATAAGCAAACTAGCAAGCAATCCTAACACTCATAATAAAACAAACAAATAAAATCCAAATAAACAAGGGCCACCAATTAAAAACAAAAGAAACCTACTCCACAAAACTACTAAAGAAAACTCTAAGGCATAACACAAAATAGTTTTGTCCTAAGTAAAACTTAGCAAGAATTAAAACACTAAACTAATAAATTAACAGAAAATAAAAAGTAAAACAACTAAGTTAAGAGAAAGTAGTTTTCATAAAATTTTATTTGCAAAAAGAAACAAATAAAAAGCTCTTATGAAACACTAACTATGACCTATACAACCTTTCATACAAAACTAAAAAAAATAAATTCTTAAAATAAAAACAAAATTTTCTTTTGTTGACTAACATAAACAAAACTAAATTTGTCAAAAGTGACAAAAAGAAATAACTTAAAACTAATAAAAACAATAAAGAAAAGACTAAAACAAAACTATAACTAAAGCAGTACTGTTTTGCTAAAAACCTATTTTAAAATAAACTAAAAATAAAATACTCAACACTACAGGATAGGCAAAGGTCCTAGTGACCAGGAGTAAAAAGAATCAATCAAAAATCTATTCTAGAATTCAAACTAGTGCCAAAACAGTGTTTGCAGCATATTTAAAATAATTAAAATCTAAATTACTAAAATTTAAATTACACAAATAGAAACTTCAACCAATTTGTGACACAACGCAAAAAGAATCACTCAATTTGGATCTAAAACATAAAAGTTATTAACAATCTAAAACAGAAACTATTTCTGTAATACTAAATAAAACAGAAAAAGAAAAATCCTACGCATCGGCAAATGGCCACATGGCATGCTCGGATTGGCTAGGGCGACCGACCTAAGCAGAGCTACAGGCGGACAGCCGGTATCTACCAGAAAATGCTTCGGCGTTAAAAGAAAAAAACGATCTAATCTAGCGCGTCTGATGCAGATCTAATGGCGGAGGAGGGGTGGAGAGCTCACCGCGGGGAGGTCAACGGCGAGTGGCTCGGGTATCGGTGGCGGCGGCGCTCTGATCGTCAGCGGGGTCGGCGGAGTCATGGATTGGGTGTGGCAGTCGACGGTGAGCTCGGCGGTGGTCGTGGCGTCCTTGGAGGTGCGCTGAGGAGGTCGGAGGCGAGGTCGGGGTGGCGGTGGCGTTCGGTGGTGGATGGCGACGGTGCTCCAGCGGCTCTGGAGCTCGGGCGAGGGCACGAGGCGGTGCGGGAGAGCTAGGGGAGGTCGGAGGTGGGCTCGGAGGGCGTCGGGAAGGTGTGTGGAGCTCGGGTGGGTGGCAATGGTGCGGCGGCGGTGCTCGGCTCCGGCGAGCAATTTAGGAGGTGGCGGTTATTCTTGGTGCGGGGAAAGGAGGGGGATGGGTCTAGGGGGCCAGTATATATAGGGGGAGTCGACTTGGAGAAGGTGCGAAGGGAGATTCACGATCCCGAGGATCGCGGGATTTCCGTCGGCGCGGCGGCGACGCTCTGGCGTGGGGAGGAAGAAGATCGCGGGCGGGGCGATCGGGCAGTGAGGCCCGACGGTCAGCGGCAGCGGGGAGAGACAGGGGGATCGGGTGGCCGACGCGAAGGGTTTCGCGAATGCGGGCGCGCCGATCTGGGCCAGTGGGACACATGTGAGGGGAGAGAGAGAGAGGGGCCTGGTGGGCTTTGGCCGTTTTCTTTGTTTTTTTAACAGAGAACAAAACAAAACAAACACAAACTAAATTGAAACTTTATATAGGCATATAATATATCAATATTTTTAAAAACAAATCCTAAAACATGAACATATTTTCCAGTCCAGATAAAATCAAAAACACTTAAATAAAGCAAACAGTGTTACTGTTGCAATAAAACTCAACAAAAAATCATCTTTAAAATACCAAAATGATTTCAAAATTATTTTCTCCTAATTTTTCCATTGAAGGGAATCATTTTACCCTTATTTCCGTTTATCTATTTTTAGGAGAAAAATAATTTGAATAAAATCTAAATAATTCCAAATTTGAAAGGAAGTTTCAAAAATACTTTCAACTACTTTCAATTTGATTCTTTTTAACTTCCAACTCATATTTCATATAATTGAAGAAGTCAGTTTATCTTCTCTCATAAAAATCATTGAGTTGCATAAAGTTTCAGAATTTGAAATATTTCCAAATGGAATTCAAATCTTTTCAAAAACCCTTAGGATTTCAAATGGAAGAAGTCATGTCATCTTCACTCTAGGGTTTTGTGTTGAAATGAATTTGAATTCATTGAGATAAAATGCAAGGATGAAAGTTTGGGAAAGTCATTTAGTTCCCTCTCATTCAACTTTCAAAAGTTTCAAATTTCACTCACTTTTAGTCAATCAATCAAACAAACAATCATAATAATCTATTTAATATAACATTCCAAAATTTAGAATTTTGGGATGTTACACCGTTCTCCGGAACAATGGAGCGAGCCACTGACTTATTGGAAATAATACATACCGATGTATGCGGTCCGATGAGTGTTGAGGCTCGCGGCGGGTATCGTTATTTTCTAACCTTCACAGATGATTTGAGCATATATGGGTATATCTACTTAATGAAACATAAGTCTGGAACATTTGAAAAGTTCAAAGAATTTTAGAGTGAAGTGAAAAATCATAGTAACAAGAAAATAAAGTTTCTATGATCTGATGGCGGGGGCGAATATTTGAGTTAAGAGTTTGGTCTTCATATGAAACAATGTGGAATAGTTTCGCAACTCATGCCACTAGGAACACCACAGCGTAATGGTGTGTCCGAACATCGTAACCGTACTTTATTAGATATGATGTGATCTATGATGTCTCTTACTGATTTACCATTACCGTTTTGGGGTTATGCTTTAGAGATGGCTGCATTCACTTTAAATAGGGCACCATCTAAATCCGTTGAGATGACACCATATGAACTGTGGTTTGGCAAGAAACCCAAGATGTCGTTTCTTAAAGTTTGGGGCTGCGATGCTTATGTGAAAAAGCTTCAACCTGATAAGCTTGAACCCAAATCGGAGAAATGTGTCTTCATAGGGTACCCAAAGGAAACTGTTGGGTACACCTTCTATCACAGATCCGAAGGCAATATATTTGTTGCTAAGAATGGATCCTTTCTAGAGAAGGAGTTTCTCTCTAAAGAAGTGAGTGGGAGGAAAGTAGCACTTGATGAGGTAATTGTACCTTCTCTTGAATTGGAAAGTAGTTTAGCACAGAAATCAGTTCCAGTGATTCCTACACCAATTAGTGAGGAAGCTAATGATGATGATCATGAAACTTCAGATCAAGTTACTACCGAACCTCGTAGGTCAACTAGAGTACGGTCCGCACCATAGTGGTACAGTAATCCTATTCTGGAAGTCATGTTACTAGACCATGATGAACCTATGAACTATGAGGAAGTGATGATAAGCCTAGCTTCCGTGAAATGGCTTGAGGCCATGAAATCTGAGATGGGATCCGTGTATGAGAATCTTCTTCTTGAAGATCCATTTATTTTCTATGGCTTGCCGATCATCGCGCAAGTCCACCAAAGTCCACACTTTATTCTCATACATGGATCCCATCTCAGATTTCATGGCCTCAGGCCATTTCACGGAATCTGGGCTTATCATCACTTCCTCATAGTTCATAGGTTCATCATGGTCTAGTAACATGACTTCCAGAATAGGATTACTGTGCCACTATGGCTTGGACCGTACTCTGGTTGACCTACGAGGTTCGGTAGTAACTTGATCTAAAGTTTCATGATCATCATCATTAGCTTCCTCACTAATTGGTGTAGGAATCACTGGAACTGATTTCTGTGCTAAACTACTTTCCAATTCGGGAGAAGGTACAATTACCTCATCAAGTTCTACTTTCCTCCCAGTCACTTCTTTCGAGAGAAACTCCTCTAGAAAGGATCCATTTTTAGCAACGAATATCTTACCTTCAGATCTGTGATAGAAGGTGTACCCAACAGTTTCCTTTGGGTATCCTATGAAGGCGCAATTCTCCCATTTGGGTTCGAGCTTATCAGGTTGAAGCTTTTTCACATAAGCATCGCAGCCCCAAAATTTTAAGAAACGACAGCTTAGGTTTGTTGCCAAACCACAGTTCATACGGTGTCGTCTCAACAGATTTTGATGGTGCCCTGTTTAACGTGAATGCAGCTGTCTTTAATGCATAATCCCAAAATGTTAGAGGTAAATCGGTAAGAGACATCATATATCGCACCATATCTAATAAAGTACGGTTACGACGTTCGGACACACCAATACGCTGTGGTGTTCCAGGTGGCGTGAGCTGTGAAACTATTCCACATTGTTTTAAATGAAGGCTAAACTCATAACTCAAATATTCACCTCCACAATTAGACCGTAGAAACTTTATTTTCTTGTTACAATGATTCTCCACTTCACTCTTAAATTCTTTGAACTTTTCAAATGTTTCAGACTTGTGTTTCATTAAGTAGATATACCCATATCTGCTCAAATCATCTGTGAAGGTCAGAAAACAATGATACCTACCACGAGCCTCAACACTCATCAGACCGCATACGTCAGTATGTATTATTTCCAATAAGTCATTAGCTCGTTCCATTGTTCCGGAGAACGGAGTTTTAGTCATCTTGTCCATAAGGCACGGTTCGCAATTATCAAATGATTCATAATCAAGTGATTCCAAAAGCCCATCAGCATGGAGTTTCTTCACGCGCTTTACACCAATATGACCTAAACGGCAGTGCCACAAGTATATTGCACTATCATTATCAACTTTGCATCTTTTGGCATCAATATTATGAATATGTGTATCACTACGATCTAGATTCAAGAAACCATCAACATTGGGTGTATGACCATAGAAGGTTTTATTCATGTAAATAGAATAAGAATTATTCTTTGTCTTAAATGAATAACTGTATTGCAATAAACATGATCTAATCATATTCATGCTTTAATGCAAACACAAAATAACATTTATTTAGGTTCAACTCTAATCCCGAAAGTATAGGGGGTGTGCGAAGATGATCATATCAATCTTGGAACCACTTCCAACATACAGCGTCACTTCACCCTCAACTAGTCTCTATTTATTCTGCAACTCCTGTTTCGAGCTACTAATTTTAGCAACTGAACAAGTAACAAATACCCAGGGGTTACTACGAGCACTAGTAAGGTACACATCAATAACATGTATATCAAATATACCTTTGTTCACTTTGCGATCCTTCTTATCCACCAAATATTTGGGGTAATTCCTTTTCTAGTGACCATTTCCTTTGTAGTAGAAGCACTTAGTTTCAGGCTTAGGTCCAGCTTTGGGCTTCTTTACGGTAGTGACAACTTGCTTGCCATTCTTCTTGAAGTTCCCTTTCTTTCCCTTTGCCCTTTTCTTGAAACTGGTGGTCTTGTTTAGTCATCAACACTTGATGCTTTTTCTTGATTTATACCTTCATTGATTTCAGCATCACGAAGACCTCGGGAATCACTTTTGTCATCCCTTGCATATTATAGTTCATCACGAAGTTCCAGTAACTTGGTGATGGTGACTAGAGAACTCTGTCAATCACTATCTTATCTGGAAGATTAACTCCCACTTGATTCAAGCGATTGTAGTACCCAGACATTCTGAGCACATGCTCACTAGCTGAGCTATTCTCCTCCATCTTGCAGCTATAGAACTTGTTGGAGACTTCATATCTCTCAACTCGGGCATTTGCTTGAAATATTAACTTCAACTCTTGGAAGATCTCATATGCTCCATGACATTCAAAACATCTTTGAAGTCCTGATTCTAAGTCGTAAAGCATGATGCACTAAACTATCAAGTAGTCATCATATTGAGCTAGCCAAACCTTCATAACATCTGCATCTGCTCCTGCAATAGGTCTGTCACCTAGCGGTGCATCAAGGACATAATTCTTCTATGCAGCAATGAGGATAAACCTCAGATCACGGACCCAGTCCGCATCATTGCTACTATCATCTTTCAACTTAGTTTTCTCTAGGAACATATCAAAAAACATAGGGAAGCTACAACGCGAGCTATTGATCTACAACATAATTTGCAAATACTATTAGGACTAATTTCATCATAAAAATTAAAGTTCAATTAATCATATTACTAAAGAACTCCCACTTAGATAGACAGCCCTCTAGTCATCTAAATGATCACGTGATCCATATCAACTAAACCATGTCCGATCATCACGTGAGACGGAGTAGTTTTCAATGGTGAACATCTCTATGTTGATCATATCTACTATATGATTCATGTTCGACCTTTCGGTCTCAGTGTTCCGAGGCCATATCTGCATATGCTAGGCTCGTCAAGTTTAACCCGAGTGTTCTGCACATGCAAAACTGGCTTTGCACCCATTGTATGTGAACATAGAGCTTATCATACCCGATCATCACATGGTGTCTCTGCACGACGAACTGTAGCAACGGTGCATACTCAGGGAGAACACTTAGACCTTGAAATTTAATGAGGGATCATCTTATAATGCTACCGCCGTACTAAGCAAAATAAGATGCATAAAAGATAAACATCACATGCAATCAAAATATGTGACATGATATGGCCATCATCATCTTGTGCCTTTGATCACCATCTCCAAAGCACCGTTATGATCTCCATCGTCACTGACTTGACACCTTGATCTCCATCGTAGCATCGTTGTCGTCTCACCAACTATTGCTACTACGACTATCGCTATCGCTTAGTGATAAAGTAAAGTAATTACATGGCGATTGCATTTCATACAATAAAGCGACAACCATATGGCTCCTGCCAGTTGCCGATAACTCTGTTACAAAACATGATCATCTCATACAACAATTTATATCACATCATGTTTTGACAATATCACATCACAACAAGCCCTGCAAAAACAAGTTAGAGGTCCTCTACTTTGTTGTTACAAGTTTTACGTGGCTGCTACGGGCTTCTAGCAAGAACCGTTCTTACCTACGCATCAAAACCACAATGATTTTTCGTCAAGTGTGTTGTTTTAACCTTCAACAAGGACCGGCCATAGTCAAACTCGATTCAACTAAAGTTGGAGAAACAAACACCCGCCAGCTACCTTTGTGCAAAACACGTTGGTAGAACCAGTCTCATGAACACGGTCATGTAATGTCGGTCCGGGCCGCTTCATCCAACAATACCGCCGAATCAAAGTAAGACGTTGGTGGTAAGAAGTATGACTATTATCGCCCACAACTCTTTGTGTTCTACTCGTGCAAATAACATCTATGCATAGACCAGGCTCGGATGCCACTATTGGGGAATGCAGTAATTCAAAAACATTCCTACGATCTAGGAGATGCATAGCAATGAGACGGGTGAGTGTCCACATACCCTCGTAGACCGAAATCGGAAGCATTAGTTAACGCGGTTGATGTAGTCGAGCGTCTTCACGATCCAACCGGTCCAAGTACCAAACGTACGGCACCTCCGTGTTCAGCACACGTTTAGCACGATGACGTCCCTCGAGCTCTTGATCCAGTAGAGGGTCAAGGGAGAGTTCCGTCAGCACGACGGCATGGTGACGGTGTTGATGATGTTGCCGACGCAGGGCTTCGCCTAAGCACTACAATGGTATGATCAAGGTGTTAAACTGTGGAGGGGGGCACCGCACACGGCTAAGAGAATAACTGTTATCCTTTGGGGTGCCCCCTGCCCCCGTATATAAAGGAGGGAGGAAGGAGGCCGGCGGCTAGGAGGGGCACGCCTATAGGGGGAGTCCAACTAGGATTCCCAATCCTAGTTGGAGTCCCCTTCCTTTTCCAAGAGGGGAGAGAGGGAAAGAGTAGGAGAGGAAGAAGGAAAGAGGGGGCCGCCGCCCCCTCCTAGTCCAATTCGGACCTGCCATGGGGGGGTGCACCCTGCGGCCCTCCTCTCCTCTACACTAAAGCCCATTAAGGCCCACTACTTCCCCCGGGGGGTTCCAGTAACTTCCCGGTACTCCGAAAAATGTCCGAATTCTTCCGAAACCTTTTCGGTGTCTGAACATAACCTTCCAATATATCAATCTTTATGTCTCGCCCATTTCCAGACTCCTCTTCATGTCGGTAATCTCATCCAGGACTCTGAACAAACTTCGGTCATCAAAAAACACATAACTCATAATACAAATCGTCATCGAACGTCAAGCGTGCGGACCCTATGGGTTCGAGAACTATGTAGACATGATCGAGACACATCTCCGATCAATAACTAATAGCGGAACCTAGATGCTCATATTGGCTCCTACATATGTTGGGGAACGTAGCAGAAATTCAAAATTTTCCTACGAATCACCAAGATCTATATATGGAGAAACTAGCAACGAGAGAGAGGGGAGTGCATCTACATACCCTTGTAGATCGCTAAGCGGAAGCGTTCAAGAGAACGGGGTTGAAGGAGTCATACTCGTTGTGATCCAAATCACCGGAGATCCTAGTGCCAAACGGACGGCACCTCCGTGTTTAACACACGTACAACCCGATGACGTCTCCCATGCCTTGATCCAGCAAGGAGAGAGGGAGAGGTTGAGGAAGACTCCATCCAGCAGCAGCACAACAGCGTGGTGGTGGTGGAGGAGCGTGGCAATCCTGCAGGGCTTCGCCAAGCACCTGCGGGAGAGGAGGAGGTGTCACGGGAGGGAGGGAGGCGCCAGGGCTTATGGGTGCGGCCACCCCTCCCTCCCCTCCCTTTATATAGGCGCAAGAGAGGGGGAGGGCGCAGCCTTGCCCCTTCCTCCAAGGAAGGGGTGCGGCCAAGGGGGGGGAGGAGTCCATCCTCCCCAAGGCACCTCGGAGGTGCCTTCCCCCTTGAGGACTCTCCCCTTTTCTTATATCTTGGCGCATGGGCCTCTTGGGGCTGGTGCCCTTGGCCCATATAGGCCAAGGCGCACCCCCTACAGCCCATGTGGCCCCCCGGGGCAGGTGGACCCCCCGGTGGACCCCCGGACCCCTTTCGGCACTCCCGGTACAATACCGATAAAGTGCGAAACTTTTCCGGCGACCAAAATAAGACTTCCCATATATAAATCTTTACCTCCGGACCATTCCGGAACTCCTCGTGACGTCCGGGATCTCATCCGGGACTCCGAACAACATTCGGTAACCACATACAAACTTCCTTTATAACCCTAGCGTCATCGAACCTTAAGTGTGTAGACCCTACGGGTTCGGGAACCATGCAGACATGACCGAGACAACTCTCCGGTCAATAACCAACAGCGGGATCTGGATACCCATGTTGGCTCCCACATGTTCCACGATGATCTCATCGGATGAACCACGATGTCAAGGACTCAATCAATCCCGTATACAATTCCCTTTGTCTAACGGTATTGTACTTGCCCGAGATTCGATCGTCGGTATACCGATACCTTGTTCAATCTCGTTACCGGCAAGTCTCTTTACTCGTTTCGTAACACATCATCCCGTGATCAACCCCTTGGTCACATTGTGCACATTATGATGATGTCCTACCGAGTGGGCCCAGAGATACCTCTCCGTTTACACGGAGTGACAAATCCCAGTCTCGATTCGTGCCAACCCAACAGACACTTTCGGAGATACCTGTAGTGCACCTTTATAGCCACCCAGTTACGTTGTGACGTTTGGTACACCCAAAGCATTCCTACGGTATCCGGGAGTTGCACAATCTCATGGTCTAAGGAAATGATACTTGACATTAGAAAAGCTTTAGCATACGAACTACGATCTTTGTGCTAGGCTTAGGATTGGGTCTTGTCCATCACATCATTCTCCTAATGATGTGATCCCGTTATCAATGACATCCAATGTCCATGGTCAGGAAACCGTAACCATCTATTGATCAACGAGCTAGTCAACTAGAGGCTTACTAGGGACATGGTGTTGTCTATGTATCCACACATGTATCTGAGTTTCCTATCAATACAATTATAGCATGGATAATAAACGATTATCATGAACAAGGAAATATAATAATAACTAATTTATTATTGCCTCTAGGGCATATTTCCAACAGTCTCCCACTTGCACTAGAGTCAATAATCTAGTTCACATCGCCATGTGATTAACACTCACAGGTCACATCGCCATGTGACCAACATCCAAAGAGTTTACTAGTGTCATTAAACTAGTTCACATCATCATGTGATTAAGACTCAATGAGTTCTGGGGTTTGATCATGTTTTGCTTGTGAGAGAGGTTTTAGTCAACGGGTCTGCAACATTCAGATCCGTATGTACTTCGCAAATCTCTATGTCATATTGTAAATGCTGCTTCCACGCTCCACTTGGAGCTATTCCAAATGGTTGCTCCACTATACGTATCCGGTTTGCTACTCAGAGTCATTCGGATAGGTGTTAAAGCTTGCATCGACGTAACCCTTTACGCCGAACTCTTTATCACCTCCATAATCGAGAAACATGTCCTTATTTACTCCAAGGACAATTTTGACCGCTGTCCAATGATCCATTCCTGGATCATTCTTGTACCCCTTGACTGACTCATGGCAAGGCACACTTCCGGTGCGGTACACAGCATAGCATACTATAGAGCCTACGTCTGAAGCATAGGGGACGACCTTCGTCCTTTCTCTCTCTTCTGCCGTGGTCGAGCTTTAAGTCTTAACTTCGTACCTTACACTCAGGCAAGAACTCCTTCTTTGACTGATCCATCTTGAACACCTTCAAGATCATGTCAAGGTATATGCTCATTTGAAAGTACCATTAAGCGTTTTGATCTATCCTCATAGATCTTGATGCTCAATGTTCAAGTAGCTTAATCCAGGTTTTCTATTGAAAAACACCTTTCAAATAACCCTATATGCTTTCCAGAAATTCTACATCATTTCTGATCAACAATATGTCAACAACATATACTTATCAGAAATTCTATAGTGCTCCCACTCACTTCTTTGGAAACCCAAAATCTTTGATCATCTCATCAAAGTGTATATTCCAACTCCGAGATGCTTACTCCAGTCCTTGGAAGGATCGCTGGAGCTAGCATACCTTTTAGCATCCTTAGGATCGACAAAACCTTTCTGATTGTATCGCATACAACCTTTCCTTACGAAGACTGGTAAGGAAACTCGTTTTGACATCCATCTGCCAGATTTCATAAATGCAGCTAATGCTAACATGATTCCGACGGACTTAAGCATCGCTACGGATGAGAAAATCTCATCGTAGTCAACTCCTTGAACTTGTGAAAAACTCTTCGCCACAAGTCGAGCTTCATAGACGGTGACATTACCATCCACGTCCGTCTTCTTCTTAAAGATCCATTTATCTCAATGGCTTGCCGATCATCGGGCAAGTCCACCAAAGTCCATGCTTTGTTCTGATACATGGATCCTATCTCGGATTTCATGGCTTCTAACCATTTGTCGGAATTTGGGCCCACCATCGCTTCTCCATAGCTCGTAGGTTCATTGTTGTCTAGCAACATGACCTTCAAGACAGGGTCACCGTACCACTCCGAAGCAGTACGCGTCCTTGTCGTCCTACGAGGTACGGTAGTGACTTGATCCGAAACTTCATGATCACTATCATAAGCTTCCACTTCAATTGGTGTAGGTGCCACAGGAACAACTTCCTGTGCCCTGATACACACTGGTTGAAGTGATGGTTCAATAACCTCATCAAGTCTCCACCATCCTCCCACTCAACTTTTCGAGACGAACTTTTCCTCGAGAAAGGACCCGATTCAAGAAACAATCCCTATTGCTTTCGGATCTGAATTAGGAGGTATACCCAACTGTTTTTGGGTGTCCTATGAAGATGCATTTTATCCGCTTTGGGTTCGAGCTTATCAACCTGAAACTCTTTCACATAAGCGTCGCAGCCCCAAACCTTTAAGAAACGACAACTTAGGTTTCTCCAAACGGTGTCGTCTCAACGGAATTATGTGGTACCCTATTAAAATGAGTGCGGTTGTCTCTAATGCCTAACCCATGAACGATAGTGGTAATTCGATAAGAGACATCATGGTACGCACCATATCCAATAGGGTGCAACTATGATGTTCGGACACACCATCACACTATGGTGTTCCAGGCGGTATTAATTGTGAAACAATTTCCACAATGTCTTTGTTGCGTGCCAAAGCTCGTAACTCAGATACTCATCTTTATGATCATATCATAGACATTTTATCCTCTTGTCACGATGATCTTCAACTTCACTCTGAAATTACTTGAACCATTCAATAATTCAGACTTGTGTTTCAAAGTAAATATACTCAACATCTACTCGAATCATCTGTGAAGTAAGAACATAACGATATTCACTGCATGCCTCAGCACTCATTGGACTGCACACATCAAAATGTGTTACTTCCAACAAGTTGCTATCTTGTTCCATCTTACTGAAAACGAGGCTTTTCAGTCATCTTGCCCATGTGGTATGATTTGCATATCTCAAGTGATTCAAAATCAAGTGAGTCCAAACGGTCCATCTGCATGGAGTTTCTTCATGCGTATACACCAATAGACATGGTTCGCATGTCTCAAACTTTTCAAAAATGAGTGAGTCCAAAGATCCATCAACATGGAGCTTCTTCATGCGTTTTATACCAATATGACTTACATGGCAGTGCCACAAGTAAGTGGTACTATCATTACTATCTTATATCTTTTGGCATGAAAATGTGTATCACTACGATCGAGATTCAATAAACCATTCCTTTAGGTGCAAGACCATTGAAGGTATTATTCAAATAAATAGAGTAACCATTATTCTCCTTAAATGAATAACCGTATTGCGATAGACATAATCCAATCATGTCTATGCTCAACGCAAACACCAAATGACAATTATTCAGGTTTAATACTAATCTTGATGGTAGAGGGAGCGTGCGATGTTTGATCACATCAAACTTGGAAACACTTCCAACACATATCGTCAGCTCACCTTTAGCTAGTCTCCGTTTATTCCGTAGCTCTTTTATTTCGAGTTACTAACACTTAGCAACCGAACCGGTATCTTAATACCCTGGTGCTACTAGGAGTACTAGTAAAGTACACATTAACATAATGTATATCCAATATACTTCTATCGACCTTGCCAGCCTTATCATCTACCAAGTATCTAGGGTAATTCTGCTCCAGTGGCTGTTCCCCTTATCACAGAAGCACTTAGTCTCGGGTTTGGGTTCAACCTTGGGTTTCTTCACTAGAGCAGCAGCTGATTTGCCGTTTCATGAAGTATCCCTTCTTGCCCTTGCCCTTCTTGAAACTAGTGGTTTCACCAACCATCAACAATTGATGCTCCTTCTTGATTTCTACTTTCGCGGTGTCAAACATCATGAATACCTCAAGGATCATCATATCTATCCCTGATATGTTATAGTTCATCACGAAGCTCTAGCAGCTTGGTGGCAATGACTTTGGAGAAACATCACTATCTCATCTGGAAGATCAAATCCCACTTGATTTAAGTGATTGTTGCACTCAGACAATTTGAGCACAAGCTCAACGATTGAGGTTTTCTCCCTTAGTTTGCAGGCTAAGAAAATCGTCGGAGGTCTCATACCTCTTGACGTGGGCATGAGCCTGAAATCCCAATTTCAGCCCTTGAAACATCTCATATGTTCCGCGACGTTTCGGAAACATCTTTAGTGCCTCAACTCTAAACCGTTTAACTGAACTATCACGTAGTTATCAAAACGTGTATGTCCGATGTTCGCAACATCCACAAACGACGTTTGGGGTTCAGCACACTGAGCGGTGCATTAAGGACATAAGCTTTCTACTGTCCGCATAATCGCTACTTTCAACTTTCAACTATATTTTCTCTAGGAACATATCTAAACAGTGGAACTAAAGCGCGAGCTTACGACATAATTTGCAAAGATCTTTTGACTATGTTCAGGATAATTAAGTTCATCTTATGAACTCCCACTCAGATAGACATCCCTCTAGTCATCTAAGTGATTACATGATCCGAGTCAACTAGGCCGTGTCCGATCATCACGTGAGACGGACTAGTCATCATCGGTGAACATCTTCATGTTGATCGTATCTACTATACGACTCATGCTCGACCTTTCGGTCTCTGTGTTCCGAGGCCATGTCTGTACATGCTAGGCTCGTCAAGTTAACCCTAAGTGTTTCGCGTGTGTAAATCTGTCTTACACCCGTTGTATGTGAACGTAAGAATCCATCACACCCGATCATCACGTGGTGCTTAGAAGCGACGAACTTTAGCAACGGTGCACAGTTAGGGGAGAACACTTCTTGAAATTGTTGTAAGGGATCATCTTATTTACTACCGTCGTTCTAAGTAAACAAGATGCATAAACATAATAAACATCACATGCAATTATATAGTAGTGACATGATATGGCCAATATCATATAGCTCCATTGATTTCCATCTTCGGGGCTCCATGATCATCATCGTCACCGGCATGACACCATGATCTCCATCATCATGATCTCCATCATCGTGTCTTCATGAAGTTGTCTCGCCAACTATTACTTCTACTACTATGGCTACCGGTTAGCAATAAAGTAAAGTAATTACATGGCGTTGTTTAATGACACGCAGGTCATACAATAAATAAAGACAACTCCTATGGCTCCTGCCGGTTGTCATACTCATCGACATGCAAGTCGTGATTCCTATTACAAGAACATGATCAATCTCATACATCACATATCATTCATCACATTCTTCTTGGCCATATCACATCACATAGCATACCCTGCAAAAACAAGTTAGACGTCCTCTAATTGTTGTTTGCATGTTTTACGTGGCTGCTATGGGTTTCTAGCAAGAACGTTTCTTACCTACGCAAAACCACAACGTGATATGCCAATTGCTATTTACCCTTCATAAGGACCCTTTTCATCGAATCCGTTCCGACTAAAGTGGGAGAGACTGGCACCCGCTAGCCACCTTATGCACCAAGTGCATGTCAGTCGGTGGAACCTGTCTCACGTAAGTGTACGTGTAAGGTCGGTCCGGGCCGCTTCATCCCACAATACCGTCGAAACAAGATTGGACTAGTAACGGTAAGCATATTGAACAAAATCAACGCCCACAACTACTTTGTGTTCTACTCGTGCAAAGAATCTACGCAATAGACCTAGCTCATGATGCCACTGTTGGGGAACGTAGCAGAAATTCAAAATTTTCCTACGTGTCACCAAGATCTATCTATGGAGAAACCAGCAACGAGGGGAAGGAGAGTGCATCTACATACCCTTGTAGATCGCTAAGCGGAAGCGTTCAAGAGAACGGGGTTGAAGGAGTCGTACTCGTCGTGATCCAAATCACCGGAGATCCTAGTGCCGAACGGACGGCACCTCGTGTTCAACACACGTACAACCCGATGACGTCTCCCATGCCTTGATCCAGCAAGGAGAGAGGGAGAGGTTGAGGAAGACTCCATCCAGCAGCAGCACAACGGCGTGGTGGTGGTGGAGGAGCGTGGCAATCCTGCAGGGCTTCGCCAAGCACCTGCGGGAGAGGAGGAGGTGTCACGGGAGGGAGGGAGGCGCCAGGGCTTATGGTGCGGCCACCCCTCCCTCCCCTCCCTTTATATAGGGGCAAGGAGAGGGGGAGGCGCAGCCTTGCCCCTTCCTCCAAGGAAGGGGTGCGGCCAAGGGGGGGGAAGAGTCCATCCTCCCCAAGGCACCTCGGAGGTGCCTTCCCCCTTGAGGACTCTCCCCTTTTTCTTATATCTTGGCGCATGGGCCTCTTGGGGCTGGTGCCCTTGGCCCATATAGGCCAAGGCGCACCCCCTACAGCCCATGTGGCCCCCCGGGGCAGGTGGACCCCCCCGGTGGACCCCCGGACCCCTTTCGGCACTCCCGGTACAATACCGATAAAGTGCGAAACTTTTCCAGCGACCAAAATAAGACTTCCCATATATAAATCTTTACCTCCGGACCATTCCGGAACTCCTCGTGACGTCCGGGATCTCATCCGGGACTCCGAACAACATTCAGTAACCACATACAAACTTCCTTTATAACCGTAGCGTCATCGAACCTTAAGTGTGTAGACTCTACGGGTTCGGGAACCATGCAGACATGACCGAGACAACTCTCCGACCAATAACCAACAGCGGGATCTGGATACCCATGTTGGCTCCCACATGTTCCACGACGATCTCACCGGATGAACCACGATGTCAAGGACTCAATCAATCCCGTATACAATTCCCTTTGTCTAACGGTATTGTACTTGCCCGAGATTCGATCGTCGGTATACCGATACCTTGTTCAATCTCGTTACCAGCAAGTCTCTTTACTCGTTCCGTAACACATCATCCCATGATCAACCCCTTGGTCACATTGTGCACATCATGATGATGTCCTACCGAGTGGGCCCAGAGATACATCTCCGTTTACACGGAGTGACAAATCCCAGTCTCGATTCGTGCCAACCCAACAGACACTTTCGGAGATACCTGTAGTGCACCTTTATAGCCACCCAGTTACGTTGTGACGTTTGGTACACCCAAAGCATTCCTACGGTATCCGGGAGTTGCACAATCTCATGGTCTAAGGAAATGATACTTGACATTAGAAAAGCTTTAGCATACGAACTACGATCTTTGTGCTAGGCTTAGGATTGAGTCTTGTCCATCACATCATTCTTCTAATGATGTGATCCCGTTATCAATGACATCCAATGTCCATGGTTAGGAAACCGTAACCATCTATTGATCAACGAGCTAGTCAACTAGAGGCTTACTAGGGACATTGTGTTGTCTATGTATCCACACATGTATCTGTGTTTCCTATCAATACAATTATAGCATGGATAATAAACGATTATCATGAACAAGGAAATATAATAATAACTAATTTATTATTGCCTCTAGGGCATATTTCCAACAACATATTCTACAAAGATCTTTATCGGTCAAACCGCATAACAACATACGTTGTTCCCTTTGTCATCGATATGTTACTTGCTCGAGATTCGATCGTCGGTATCATCATACCTAGTTCATTCTCATTCCTGGCAAGTCTCTTTACTCGTTCCATAATGCTTCATCCCGTTACTAACTCATTAGTCACATTGCTTGCAAGGCTTATAGTGATGAGCATTACCGAGAGGATCCAGAGATACCTCTTCGATACACGGAGTGACAAATCCTAATCTCGATCTATGCCAACCCAACAAACACCTTCGGAGACACCCGTAGACCATCTTTATAATCTCCGAGTTACATTGTGACATTTGATAGCACACAAGGTGTTCCTCCGGTATTCGGGAGTTGCATAATCTCATAGTCAGAGGAACATTTATATGCCATGAATAAAGCAATAGTAATAAAACTTATCGATCATTATGCTAGGCTAACGGATGGGTCTTGTCCATCACATCATTCTTTAATGATGTGATCCCGTTCATCAATTGACAACACATGTCTATGGTCAGGAAACATAACCATCTTTGATTAACGAGCTAGTCAAGTGGAGGCACACTAGGGACACTTTGTTTTGTCTATGTATTCATACATGTACTAAGTTTCCAGTTAATACAATTCTAGCATGAATAATAAACATTTATCATGATATAAGGAAATATAAATAACAATTTTATTATTGCCTCTAGGGCATATTTCCTTCAATTGGCGGTTCCGGCGAGGGGGTGACCAAGGTCTCCTCTGACAAGGAGTAAGATTAGGAGTAATTTATTAGTTTGATGTAGGGGTAAAAATGTATACCTATCTCAACTATCAAATATTTATATGCTCTGAATTATCTCAATGTTACTTTGCTTTTTAGGATAGCCTGCAGCGGCGAAGCCACCCCACAACTAACTTGTATTTTTTTACTTTTTTCTTCACGATGAACAATAACCGTCATGTGATGTGTTTTACAACTGCTTTTCAAAAAAGCCATGGAGTCAGCTGACCCCACAACAAACATATAGGTTCGACACTGATAGCCTTGATGGTTGATGCTCTCCTGGAGCTAGGAAGTGTTGAAATAATTTGAGGTTTCCATTTTAGGTGCAGGTTTGAAAGATTCCGTAACCCATCACTACTTCCTAGGGGTGCAAGCGGCAAACCACTTCGTCACGCGAAACTTATCAACTAGTTCAAAATTTTCTCATCACTTGCTCAAAATTAAAATTACAATTTATACTCCCCCCGTCCAGTGTCGAAAAACGTCTTAGGCTGGCTATAGTTGGGGTAACATAACTAGTATCATGTACTTGGGACTCGCAAACATGCTTATGTGGCAGGCAATTAAAGAAGAGAGAGAAGGTAGTAGTAACATAGGTAGACACCGATCATAATAAATATTATGCAACTATGTGTCATGCATGGCAATAAATAAGATCATCTATGATACTACTTTATGATACTATGCACTATGGATGTAGTATCATACACTAGTATCATATGCATGATACTAGTATATATTACACACTTACACTCCACTGTGACTAGCCTGACCGGCCTTACGATATGGAACAAAAGGAGTACCATGGTATTGTGTGCTATCCCGCCCCGCTTGCATCCATGCTACTTTCACATGGGCCCATTGCACTAATAAATTGAAGAACATTAAAAACTCTATTGTTAAATCACATCCGACCACTCCTACGTAGCTCCTCCAAAGGAGACGAATAAGAACACATCTAGGTGAGCCACCAGCCTACGCGCATAGTATTTGCGCGTAGACACGGCCAATCGCCTTGTGAAGCAGGTTGTCCCAATTAACGAGCATGCTAAAGTGTGTGTCTTCTTTTAATAAAAGAGAACACAATTCACAACAAACCAATCACATGAAGAAAAGTAGCAGAAAATACATCGTATAAACTGACCGCACAATGAGCATTTTTTTTCAAAAAGACATGCACTACATACATTTCTCAAAAGTTCCACACCGTAAAAAAAATCAATGTTGCTCAGCTTTTACAGAACACCTCTGGATTTTGTTTACATTTTTTGCATCCACGAGTGTCCTAACTTGTATCATTCCTTTTTTTTTCCCCAAATATCCCTTTTTTGGTAGTCTTGTTATATTTTCACAATCAAAGCGCACTGACATTCCTCACAGAAAAAAACGCTTTGACATGGAGGAAGCAACAGAGAATAACACCATGAAAAGTAGGCAGTAGGCACCCTGGCAAATCAGTAGCACAGGCCAAAATATGGCACAAAAGTGCAGGGCAAGTGCAAAGCATGTTAGCAGTACTCACCAGTGGCGCAACACAAAGTTTCCCATGCATAACGTGCAACCCTGCTCTCGATGTCGAGGATGATCGCAGAGCTTCTTCTACTTTCATTAGGACCCATACCTCTCAGTCAAATTGTTGCCCGATCCACTTGAATCAAATGCCACTGGACCTACCCGCACCATGCCTCTTTCTTTTAATTTGTGGTCGTGGTCAAACTGTGCTACTGCACACGTTGGCGGCTCCTCTTGCTTATCGCAATTAGGAACCGAGCTTAGTTTTGGAGACGAGAAAAGTCGTCCAAGCACAGCATCTTTTACTACTCTGTTCAACCGGCGCCTGCTACTGCTACTCGGTGCGGCCCGATGGTCGACGGTTTCCTTCCATGCTACGCGCGTTGAAATTGGGCACCAATTTGGACCCAACGACTCCACAAACACGCACCACTACATACATCAGCAAATAATCCATTCCCGACCCGTCGATGCTTAGCCGGGGAGGAAAACGGAAACGGGAAGAGAACCCCGGGCGTCCACGCACGCGTGCCCAAAAGGCCCCCCCCCCCCCCGAAACTCCATCCGATCCCGTCAGATCAGATCCTCGGGAGCAAGCAAGCAAGCAAATTGAAAACCAGAGCGGGTCACGGACTCACGGGGGGCCCGCCGAGCCCCACCGCAGCTCCCGCGCCCCCGCCCGCGCCACGTGACCTCGCCTGGCCGCCACCGCCCGCCACGTTCCTCCGCCGCCGCCTCCCGAGAGCGGCCGGTGTCCGCCTGGTGGCACATCCGCTGCGCCAGAGGCGACAGCAGAGGCTTCGGCTGCCGCGTCTGTCTCGTTGGCTTTATTTTAGCCCCCGTCCCTCCCCACCTTTTGCCTCCTCGCCCCCACCGCACCGGCTCCTGTCGTGTCCCCTGCAGAGCACGCGCGCGCGCGTTTCTTCCATTCCGCGCGCTCGCCGGCGGAGGCTTCCATGGATATAACGGAGGTGACGGTGGTGCACCACGTCGCGCTGGTGCTGGCCGCGCTCTGGGCCGCCGGGAACGCCGGGTGGGCGCACCCGGCGCTCTTCCTCCTCGCCCTCGTCTACATCTTCGCGGTGAGTTACTCTTTCCCTGCCACACCGCACCTACCTACCCCTCCTCCCTCATCGCTTCTCCGCTCTTCCGTTGCATTGATTGGTCAGAGGTCGGCGCCATGATTGCTATTGGCTAAATCGACTCCCCTTTAATCTGAAACCTTTGATTTCCGAATGTTGAATTAACTCCTAGGGGCTCCGGTCATCTGGTTGTTCCTGGGGGCTCCAAATGGAGTTCGGTTGCGAATCTGTGGCCTGCGCGAGTTTGGTTCTGCGGTAATTTTTAAACAAATTGTCTGGTGCCCGGCTGCTAATAATTTCCTCTGCTCCATCGCTGTGCTGTTGTAACTTCACATTTGACTGAGTGTTCGTCTTCATGCCAAGTTGCTATCATGACATGGAACCGTCAGTTTGGTGCGTGTAATCCGGAGGCCTGATCCGTTGAAATTTCTCATTTGCTTATAAGAGGACTCGATGTGATGGTCATTCAGAAAAGAAAAAAAAACTATCTGACCTAAAAAAAAAACTATCAAGGGGTGACTGCCATAGTAGGAACATCACGGCCCATGTTCGGATATTTTTCTGAGACCGTGCTCAAGTCGCTTTACTTCCTTTTTCGAAGCTGTCAGCTCTTTTACTTACTGTTGGAAAACTAAACATTGTGCATTGAATGGGGTTTGTGTGGCCGACTGGGTTACAAGCCAAGGAAAAGTTGCCTTCCTCTTGGATGTTTTGTTAGCTTAAGCAAGAAGCCTTGCTTAGGAAGAGTGAGGTCATAGAGATGGTAGAGCCGTTGAGGGACTTAGATAATACATAATGCTTTTTTGGGATGTGGACATTCCTCACAATATAGTATATGAGCTCTCCACAAGGGACACTTTATTGCCTATGCACAGCTTTTTTTAGCACATTTTGGATGTGATTACAGCACCAACTCTTGGAGAAGAAATCCTCCCAAAAATAAATAATGGAATGCCAGATATGATTGACTGTAAGGGCATTGATCATTGGACCATATTTGAATTCTGCCAGTGGTGGATGCCAAGATGGCCCACGATGCAAGGGATGATAACACATGTCTAACTGAAGATAGAGATGGTGCAGTGGTTAGCACATGCACAAAGGCAAGCCTTAATCAAAGCAATTTATTTTTGTTTTTATTTGGTTAAAATCTAGTATCTCAACTTCTAGATTTATGCTATACAAGCAGAATTTTATTACTCTTCAAGTCACTTGAACAATATTTTGCGTCAAAAGATTGGCAAAAAAATAGAACCATGAACAGCCGAGCACATAGCAGCTAGTTAGCTGGTGGCTCAGACACGTCTCTTATATACTCAAATGTTCAGAGCCATTACACTGCTCGCAGTGACTAATGAGCACATCTTAGTGGACACTCCGTACATATGGAGTAGTTTAGATGTTTAGTGGTCAATTCCCATCTATTTTTATTGGGATAATAAGGCTTTTTTTTAATTGTGTGTAACTGTGTATTTCCTCGGTGAGGATATGACTACTTTATGTGGATTTGGTAATTTGTTTGTTGCATGGTTGTGTGACTTAGCCTCTTTAGCAGAAGTTCCATAGAAGTAGATCATTCATGCTGGCTAAGTGGCTAAATGGCAACTCAAATAGCATCATTGTCCAGTCCCATCAAACTTCATATTCAGCAGATGACTGCATTAGTTACTACAATTAGACATTATCTGTATTTATGCTCTGCAAATGTTATGCAGGTATCCTATTGCGCTGTTTCCACCTTAACAATATTTTGTTTGATGCATTGGAGCATTTTTATAAGTAGGTTTTGCTTGAGATGCATGTATGTTTGAAACAGTTGAACCATTCTCTTCACTAGCATGAGTCTGAGTCTCTCTTGGGTAAGATGCATATTACAGCTGCGCTTACCATCTAATAATAATACTAATTCCCTAGGTTAGATTTCCAAGGGTAAAATATACTGTTTTGGAGTGTGTTGCTTTTTTGGGGCACACTATGCCACGCTCAAGTTAAGCAAATTTGACTTTCCCAGGCTATGGTTTTGTTCCTGTCAAAGTTTTGCCTCACATATTGTGTATTCTATCCGAACATTCCCTAACTTGTATGACAGATTTTGGAACCACAAAACTTGTGGCTGCTCACACTGAAGAAGTGACAATGTGTCGCATTGAACCAAGCACCCCCTTATTTGCCCTATTGAGTTGCTGTCCTACAAAATTGAATATTCACAAAATGTATAACGATCTGTTCTATTACTTTCCACAATCATTTCATTTTATGTTCTTGTCATTTTCACCCAAAAGAAACTATACTTAGTCAGAAAAATGGGTCTCTTCTTCACAAACAAAATTGGAAAATAATGCCATACTACACATTTGTACTATGAACAGAGAATTTCATATGAATTTGATCACAGGGTATAGGTGTAATGCTATATATATATACTCCCTCCATAAAGAAATATAAGAGTATTTAGATCACTATTTAGTGATCTAAACGCTCTTATTTTTCTTTATGGAGGGAGTACCATTTTGTCATTTGTTGATCTTCCTTTTTATTTCCTTCATAGCATCCATGGCTTCTGATATGTTCCTAATCAGGTAAATGCACGGTACACAATGAGAGTGAAGAAGCGATTACAGTTTGAGGAAAAGAAAAGTGCCAACCAAAGAAGGGTAGGCTACTGTACCTTCATAAATTGATATCTTCCCTGTATGCACTTCTTAGGTGTAATTTTTATCAAGTCTTCCGGTTCTCATGTTGATCGCAGAGCCTCCTTTCACTAGCTTCAGCTTAATTTATTTCTGGAACAGCTCCTCTCTGATGCAGAGACAGTGAGGTGGCTAAATTATGCTGTTGAGAAGATGTGGCCAGTTTGCATGGAAAGGGTTGCATCCCAGCAGTTCCTTTTGCCCATATTCCCTTGGTTCATAAGCAAGTTCAAACCATGGACCGCAGTAAGCTTGGATCTTGCACACACACTCTCAGTTTGCTTATTTTTTCATGTGCCTCTTAGGAGAACAAGCTACTGGCTGTCTTAGGAGTCTTCTTGGTTGTCCATGACATACTTATTATATGTGCAGAGGAAAGCTGAGATCCAAAGCCTCTACTTGGGTCGGAATCCACCTATGTTTACAGATATCAGGGTCGTCAGTCAATCAACTGATGATGACCATCTGGTGTGTTAATGCGATACCTTTCATATAGATGTCTGCTCTGGTACTTACTACATAAATCTATAAAAATCGACATGTGATGTCCCAGGTTCTGGAGCTAGGAATGAACTTCCTTGCTGCAGATGATATGGATGCAAGGATGGCTGTACAACTAAGGAAGAGATTAGGGTTTGGTATTACAGCAAACATGCATATAACTGGCATGCATATTGAAGGCAAGGTAAGCAACTAACTGAGATTTATGACCTACAGGCTTTACGCTAAGTAGGCGCACTATTGTTCAAGTGGGAGGGTGAAGTCGATTCTTTTAATATCCTTTTGAACTCTTAATCTTAAGGAAAAATTGTTATGATTAAACATCTCATAAGGTTAGGACTAGACTAAATGCGTGGACAAGAAAAAATGATGTCCCTGCAAAATGTAAATGGGATGATACAATCCACTAGAATAAGGGACACTCATATTTGTTTCCTCAGCTTCACTAAGATAGGGCGTTTAATACTTTAGGTTGCATTGTGCTCACCAGGCATGTCTGAATTTGTGTATAGGTCCTTGTTGGTGTGAGGTTTCTTCAACAGTGGCCCTTTATTGGGCGTGTACGAGTGTGCTTTGTTGAGCCTCCATACTTCCAGATGACAGTGAAGCCGCTATTTAGCCATGGGCTTGACGTGACTGAACTTCCAGGAATTTCTGGATGGCTTGTAAGTCCTCCTTTCGATGTGCTTTTTTACTTTATTTAATTGTCATTACATTTCATTGAGGGTACTGATTTCCCTTGATGTATTCAACTTTTCAGGACAGAATGTTGGATGTTGCCTTTGGACAGACCCTTGTTGAGGTTAGATTACAGAAGTCATGCATTTTCAAAGAAGCATGTATTTTTTAACGTTATTTTTCTGTATATACTAGCAATTGTTTGAAAATAACAATGTGTAGAACAGAATGCCACAGAACAGGTGGGCATTCGTATGAATTTATTGAGTAGTTTCTTGTTCTCTTTTTGTATACACGATAAAGAATGTTCTTTAAAATTTCTTTTACAGCCTAACATGCTAGTTATTGATATGGAGAAGTTTGCCTCAGAGTCGGAATCTACAGGTAAATGACATGAACTAATTGTTGTGCTTCAACTTGTTCTTGATCTGACTAATTTTTTCCGCTGTCTGGAATGGATTTGCATCTATTATCATGTTTTAGATAATTGGTTTACTGTTGATGAGAAGCCACCTATTGCGCATGCCAAGGTAGAGATCATGGAGGGGGCTGACATGAAACCTTCTGATCCAAATGGTATGTTCTCAACACCAAGATTGACTCAACATTTCTTTCAGGAAAATACGACTACATATTTAGACGATTCTCTATGAAATGCTCATTGAACTGATGCGCAGGTTTATCGGACCCGTATGTGAAAGGCCAGCTTGGACCATACCGTTTCCAGACAAAGATCCATAAGAAAACTCTCAACCCCAAATGGCTGGAGCAGTTCAAGATACCAATTACTTCATGGGAATCATCCAATCTTCTTTCTCTTCAAGTTCGAGACAAGGACCATATCTTTGATGACCCACTTGGGTTAGTCTCTTCCACAAGCCATAACATCTCTTATAATCATTCAAATTGTGTATGATTGATTACATGCTTTGTGTATACGTGGCATTCTTATTTCTCGACGATGATTTTCATGCAGCAATTGTTCAATCAGTATCAATAAACTGAGAGGAGGACAAAGACACGATATGTGGATTCCACTAAAGCATATAAAGACAGGGAGGGTTCATATAGCTGTCACGGTACTTGAAGATGAAAATGGAAAGGTGAGAACAGATTTGAGATTTTGAATTATTTGTTTGTTCTGGACGGGAGAACTGGGCGTCGACCAGCTGGCTTGGTCACTTTACTAGATTTTTGAACTCAGAACACTTAACAGGTCAAATTTTAGATTTTTAAGATCTATATTTAATAAGGCTCAGTCTCCGTGGTGGTGCTCGCCTTTCTTCTTAAAAGAATGCCACCAAGGGCTAGTCATGGTTGGTAGAGTTCCTATTTTTTATTCTGGTTGCCAGCCAGTTTTTAGTAACTGATGGAGACGCAGTAGTAATACTACTATTGTGTTTGTTTGGATAGAAACCGGTAAGGATCACAGTTTTTGTTGTCGCTGAACCATGCATGAATTGTACCATACTATGCATCTTAATGCGAGCTAGTCGTTCATGCTTTCAGGTACCTAGTGACGAAGATGAACTGTGTGGAACACCCAAGGAGGGGAAAGCTAGCACACCAGGGTCTAGTTTTTCTTCGAAGACCAACACCGAGAGTGCATCTTCTGCGGGATACCGGAATATGACCGATGAATATGAACCTGTGGACATCAAAGGACTGGAAAAGGCTGGAGTCTGGGTTCACCGGCCGGGCAGCGATGTCGCCGCTACCTGGGAGCCTCGGAAGGGGCGAGCGCGGTGCCAGGATTCCCAAATACTGCGGGAGAACGATGGCTGCAGTGATAGCCCCAGGTCATCGGTGTCGGAGTCTCAGACAAGCAACTCCAGCACTGAAGAACCGGCTAGCGGCAAGAAATCGCATCGCCACCTCCGCAAGGTGAAGAAGGGTTTGGTGAAACTGGCTGGAGCTATGCGCCACAACAAGAACTCCAAGAGCACGAGCGATGACGAAGAAACCTCTCCGTGCGAAACGCCGCACCCGAACATACGGCCTGTGGGAGAAAGCAGGGTGTCGGTAACGTATGTCGTCGATGAAGACGCGGGGAGCAGCAGCATGGAGCGGAGGTCGGATGACGCGCACTCCAGCCCCGAGAGGGCCGGGGACGAGAGCCCGACAAAGGGACAGCTGAGGAAGAAGGCGGCGCATATGGTGAAACATGCGGGGAAAGCCGCCCATAACCTGAAGAGCATGCTCAGCAGGAAAGGCCTTGACAAGGGCAAGGAAGGCGAGTGCAGAAACGAGGAGGAAGGCGATCTCGATGTGACGAGAGTTGATTCTTTTCCTGCACGCAGCGGCGCTGTGGGCGATGCTGCGGAGTCCTTGGCTGGTGGCAAGCACAAAGCGCTGTAGAATCTGGGGCAGTAGTACATATAGGTTGACGTTTCTAGGTAGTTACATGAACCAAACCGCGCTGTAGAATGGGCAAAGTAGCATCCTTTTGTTGTGCTAGACGAAGTATCTCCGTAAATATTAATTGTATGCCACGTGCATTACTAAAGGATGTTTTTGGCTGGCAACCTCGGAGAGAAATATATATACTCCCTCCGTTCCAAAATAGATGACTCAACTTTGTACTAACTTTAGTACAAAGTTGGGTCATCTATTTTGGAACGGAGGGAGTATATGTTTTGTGGCTGGCACCTCAGAGAGAAATGCTGCAATGCTACACGTACAAACAGTTTACATGCTTTACAGGGTGGGTTAGTCTTCATTGGCTAATAGGTGAGCGGTTACATGCTTTACAGGGTGGGTTAGTCTTCATTGGCTAATAGGTGAGCGGGACGGCGCACCCCCTTGAAAATCAGTGGGGGAAAGTTTGTGATTGGTTGTTAGATAGAAAAAACATGTAAAAGCCTGTAAATCTTTGTATGTCTAGCATTTTTGGAGAGAAATGTATCTCCGATGGACATGGAGTTTTTGGCTCCCGGGTGCGGAAAATAGAAAGAAATAGCAAAAAATCAAAATTTCTGTTTTGTTTATGAAAAGCATTTTTGAGTGTTTATCAGCGTGCAAACTTTTATGGTGAAAAACATTCAGTGCTCTAGGCTAAAGGCTAAAGAATTAACAGGATGTTTCAGAAAGCATTTAGGAGCATTGTTCTTGTTTTTGTTGCTCGGAAGAATGTCATTCTATCGCTGTTCCATGTGATGCATCGGCGTTCTAGAGTAATAGTGATCATTCGATTGTGATGCATCGGCGTTTACTCCCTCCGTCCCAAATTACTTATCATTAAAATGAATGAAAAGAAATGTATCTAGATATATCCATTTCAATAAATTTCCGGACGGAGAGAGTAATAGTGATCATTCGGTCGTTTCGATATCTTGATGTAATTTTTTCTACTCCCTTCGTCCCAAAATTCTTTTCTTAAATTTGTCCCAAAATCCTTGTCTTAAATTTGTTTAGATACGGATGTATCTAATACTAAATGTAACTAGATACATCCGTTTTTAGACAACTCTAAGACAAGAATTTTGGGACGGAGGGAGTATGTTCGAATGTAAATGTTTTGTACTTCCCGTGAAACTTTTATAACAGATATATTTTTTCTAAAAAAGAAGCTAACCCATATTGTTGCAAAAAAATATGTTCTTTATAAAGGAAACTGTTATCGCGTTGTTCATGCTGGTCACGAATGTCATTCCATCACGAAGATGTGCAAGTATGTAGAAAACTGACCAATGTTGTTGGAAAAAAGAATTCAGTTTCTTTTTCATTTTATTCCTATTTTCTCAGATTCCTACGGTTCATGGGAATCTGGGATTAGAATAACACTTACTATCCTATATACCACCAATAAATATTTACTTCTCAGCACTTCTTTCAGTATATACACATGCGAACCAATCTATAATTAGATGGTTAGAAGAACAGTGGTATCTTCAGCCAACGAGAGTGATATTGGTGCCATATTTTTCTTGAATTTATTTCAGACCTTCTGGCGATGTGCGTTCAGCGGGAGGAGACGCTCCAGTCGACTACAAAGACATCTATAGCGACTTCGTCAACCTAAAGATGATGTGCCGACTCAGTCTCTTGGATGTGCTCATAGGGTTAGGGTGTGCGCGCGTGTGCTCATAGAGGTGAGTGTGTGTTCGTGTATGAAGTGTTGTAGGAAGGATCTGGCCACGCCCCGGGCCACCCCTTGACGCTACAGTAGTTATTTTCTTGCATACACACGAGTGTGCGTACTTTACATTAAAGGAGAGAGAGGGGGTAAAGAGCCTTTCCACGTTGGGTTTAGATATACATACATACACACAACTTCACGCATTTGAGTATACATGCTGCTATCCTCTCGCGTCACTACCCACTATAAGAGCTCCAAGAAAGCTCTCTATGTCCGCCTTGATAATGCCCACTGACTTCCATGATCTACTCTCGACCTCAATTTTATGGAGTACACTTTCCACCGATGGTGTTGCACCATCAAACGCAACCGCGTTACGATGTTTTCATAGTTCTCACATCACTAGTATGACTAGGGCACAGACATCTCTCCCTTCTCCATTGTTTCCACCCTTGCTTGGGCACCACTCTATAAGCCTTGTATCTCCTGTTGGGATCCACTCTTGTTTATTCATGGCCGTGCAGGCTCGGGTCCATACCTCCCTCGCGAAAGACATGTTGGGCGAGGATGTGATTGATGGTCTCCTCCGCTTGGTCGCAGAACGGGCAGGCTTCTTGGTGGTCTAGTTCACGCCGTGCTAGTCTGTCTGAGGTCCAACATGTGTTCCGTAATTCAAGCCACACAAAACCGGCTCTCAACGGCGCCCTGGACTTCCACGTGAACTATGCCGCCGGTGCGGTCTGACGGCCCCAAAACCTTGCGTTGTATGTCGATTGTGTTGAGAAGGTTCCATTTGCTTCCCATGCCCAACACATTGAGTCATCTTTGTCTTGGTCAGAGTTGGATCCTCTCTATCCGCTCCTGCAGTAGTAGGTATTCCTGTAGCATTTGTGGTGAGAGCTCTGGTCTAATATCCGTGGTCCATACTCTAGTATTTACATTAGCTAAAGGATTTTCTTTCCATGACTAGGGCCATGGCATGGGCAGCCCGGGGCCTAGCTATGCCCATGCGTGTATGTGAGGGACTTCGATTGTATTGTGTTCTAAAAAAACATGTACACATGTTATCTTATCACACATGCCATCTCATAATTATTTCTATTTTCTTTTTTTAGTTGCATGGTCCATTTTACTGTCTGTTTATTTTTCTTATCCATGCAACTCATCCGCATCAATAAGTTATGGGACCACTAAGGATCAGACTACGGATCCCTTGCGTCCTATCTGACCACTGCCTGACCATAGTATGGGAACCATGGAGAGTAGCTAGATTTGCTGGCCGCGCGCTGCGTTGGTAGTTTCCTAAATTGAAACCAATCAATGCTAATTACATGGGATTTGCAATTATCTGCTCATTGTTTCAACCTTTCCAGATTTTGAGGCAACTATTTTTGGATTTCAAGGAACATAGCAAAATGATATTCCATGCCACTCAATTTGTGCTTTAAGGTGCAAATTTCGTTTCCATAGTTGAATATTGCTTCCATATGAAGAAAAATTTCTAGTTATGGTGAACTGCATTTCCAGTACAACTTATAATCTTGCTTCGTACAAATAATATTTTGCTTTGATGGACAAGTACATTGCTTCCCAGACAACTAGGGTATTTTTATGTGTAGATTTTTGTTTCTTAAGTAGAAAGATGTGCTTCAAACTAAGAACGAGTTGTTTGGTGTAGCATTAGATTGTTTCAAATGTAACAAACATTTAGTTTCATTAATATTGCTTTCCCAAAATAGAACATAATTTGCTTCCAAAGAAAATGGAGTTTGCTTCCAAGAAAACAAAAATTTGTTTTTATCACCACTGCTTCTAACATAGAATAAACTTGGATTATAAAGGAAATAGTATTCGCTTCTAATGATGTCAGAAGTTGCGACGCGCTGGCGGGACCATGGAAGCATTGGTCTACCTTGTGTAAGGGCATATTTCACCCTTTGTGGTTTTGGTGATTGATGACAATGCTTTTGCGGACTAATCATGTGCATTGAGCATTTTAGATATCTCATGTTTAGGCACAAGACGATTCGTTTCCCCTCAAAGCCTAGTGAAGACGGTGTTTCTCTACGTTTCTTTTCGGTGGATTTGAGTCGTAGGAAAGCCGTACTATTAAGAGGGGGTCCGCTTTGGAAAGGTTAGGGTGGAATCAACAAGTACACCTATGTTCCTTTGCACCACCTTTCCTTTGCCTCTTTGGAGCACCAACCGTTTATCCGTGTCTTTGCAAAATGAAGGACTCCTAGTGTTATTGAGCTGTGGCATGTGATAGTACTGCTCGAGGGAGCAGTAGTGCCGCAGAGGCCCACGGTAGTACCGGCCGGGGACGCGGTAGTACCGCTCCCCGGGTGCGGTAGTACAGTGGCCTCGGGCCCAGCACATCAACACGAGCGGAAGTAGGGACGGATGTAATTTTTTACATCCACGCCCTACGCGGTAGTACCACTCCCTGTATGCGGTAGTACCGTGTCGGATTTTTGCACAGACCGAAACTCAGCGGAAGTAGCCACAGATGTATTTTTATTCGTACGTGCCTTCCCAGCCCAGACAAACCCTGCCTTGCGGTAGTGCCGGAAGGGCGAGCGGTAGTACCGCTCCGGCGGTTTTACCGCTCTTTGCTTCAATGCAACATGGCTGGTCTGGCTCCTGCCGTGCAAGCGGTAGTACCATAGTGCCTCGCGGTAGTACCGCAGGCCCTTGCAGTAGTACCACATGTCGCGGGCTGGATAAGTGGGTAACGGTTGGATTTGTCCTATCACTATATAAGGGGGGTCTTCTTCTCTGAGTTGACTATCTCTTCCATCCCCAAGCTCCATGTTTGCTCCAAGCTCCATTTTCGCCCGATCTCTCGCCCTAGCCAATCAAACTTGTTGATTCTTTAGGGATTGGTTGAGAAGGCCTTGATCTACACTTCCACCAAGAGAAATTTGATTCCCCCCACTAATCCCTTGCCGATCTTGTTACTCTTGGGTGTTTGAGCATCCTAGACGGTTGAGGTCACCTCGGAGCCATATTCCGTTGTGGTGAAGCTTCGTGGTGTTGTTGGGAGCCTCCAATTAAGTTGTGGAGATTGCCCCAACCTTGTTTGTAAAGGTTCGGTCGCCGCCTCCAAGGGCACCAATAGTGGAATCACGACATCTCGCATTGTGTGAGGGCGTGAGGAGAATACGCTGGCCCTAGTGGCTTCTTGGGGAGCA
This sequence comes from Triticum aestivum, assembly GCF_018294505.1. Taxonomy (NCBI): domain Eukaryota; kingdom Viridiplantae; phylum Streptophyta; class Magnoliopsida; order Poales; family Poaceae; genus Triticum; species Triticum aestivum. The sequence continues at coordinate 150,072,273 of NC_057798.1, forward strand.
TTGTGCCTCCACACCGCTCCAACGGAGACGTACTTCCCTTTAAAGGGAAGGAACTTCGGTAACACATCCTCATCCCCACCGACTCCACTCTTGGTTATCTCCCACCTTTACTTGTGCAAGCTTATATTGTGTTCTATCCCTTGCTTGCTTGTGTGCTTGTTGTTGTTGCATCATATAGGTTGCTCACCTAGTTGCATTAGACAACCTACTTGATACAAAGTTTAATTTGGTAAAGAAAAGCTAAAAATTGTCAGTTGCCTATTCACCCCCCTCTAGTCAACTATATTGATCCTTTCAATTGGTATCAGAGCCTCGTCTCTTTACTAAGGACTTTACCGTCCGAAGAGTATGGTTGACACCGTAGACAGTAAGGAGGAGCACCCTGGTGTGAATCCATCCTCGTCTACGGCCGATGGGGGGTCCCCGGTCTCACGTGAGGAATTCAATGCGGCTTTGGATACATTGAAAACCTCCATGACGACCGAGGTCAAAGGCATGTTCAAGGAGTTTCTTGATGGTCTTAAGTTATCCACCACACCGTTGGAAGTGGTCGCTCCCACGAACAAGGTGACGGATGCTAACTCCGATAAGGGGGAAGCTTCTAGTGATAAAATTCCTTTGCCTAGTGGTAGAAGTGGAAACGACATCTTTGCCCATGTTGAACCACCTCTTACTTATGGAGGACCAGTTCCCTCCACTCATTTGAATCATGTTGGTCCTCCTCCTAAGTTTGTGAAAAATGAGGATTTTGCCTCTTGCGTCTACCACTTTAAACGTCATTTAAATCATAGTAACACTAACCTCTGGAGAATTATTGAGCAAGGTTTCTACTCGCATGACCCAAGCAACTTCACCCCTAGAGAAGCCGTGGATAATCAATTCAACGAGTCCGCTATCTTCATTATTCAAGATGCAATTCCACCCGAAGATATTGCTCATCTCCGACCCTTCACCATGTCCAAGGAAGCTTGGGAACATGTTGTTTCCATTTACAAGGGAAGCGCAAGCATTCAACGCTCCAACTATGAAGTGGTGCAAGATGAAGCCGATGAGTTTGCGATGAATGAAGATTAAGAACCCCGTGAGCTCTACCGGAGATTAACCACTCTAGCGGTCTCACTCTGAGATCATGGGAGCAAGGATACAGATGAAAATTGGATCAAGCGCAAGTTTCTCAAGGCCATGATGCCCTACCACAAGGCCATGTCATCCGTCATCCATCAAAGGCCGGACTTCCATACCTTGTCCTCAAGTGAAGTGTTGTATGAGTTTGTTGCTATGAGAATCTTGGACAAGACCGCCGATGCAGTGATGCGCTCTCAACGGGCAAAGAAACCCAACCTAGCTTTGAAGGCCAAGGCAAGTGTGGAAGAATAGGATGAAGAGGAAGATGGGGAGATTAACTCCGAAGATACAAAATATGATTACCATGAGCACGTGGCTCTCGCTTCAAGGCAATTTTGGAGCAAGAAGAACTCAAGGCCCAACTTCAAAAAGAACAACTCAAGTGGCATCAAGGGCAAGCAACGTGTGAGGACATGCTACAATTGTGGCAATGTGAGCCACTTTGTTGCGGAGTGCCCTTACGAGAAGCGGGAAGACAATGGTGGCAAGCTCATCCGAAAAGACAAAGCCAAGTCCTTCCCCATCAAGAACAACTTCACCAAGAAGACTCCTACCAAGGGGTTGGTGGCACAAGAAGAGTACAATGAGGATGATGAAGATGGTGAGTCGATGGCCATGGCCTCCATTGCCATTGCCACACCTCCACGGGTATCCCTCTTTGACTCACCCAACGAGAACATCACCGCCAAGTGCCTCATGGCCAAAGTCACCAACAAGGTAACCCCCAACATCAAAACTACCATCACTACTAGTCCTTCCTTGACGGATTGCATTGATGAAAGTGAGGGGTCTAATGAGGAAGTAAATGAATTTGAGTATTTTATCAGTAAGCTCAAGGGAAAATCCGAGAAGCATTTTGTTGCTCTCTTGGAACAACTTGGTGAAGCCAATGACATGATCGAGGCTCACGAAGAAACTATCTCTAAGATGGAAGGTCATAGTCGTGACTATGCCGATGACATATCGAATCTCTATAATGCGCTTGAGGAAGAGCGTGGCCATCTTTTGGCTCTTGAGGAGTCACACAACAATGAACATGCTAAATTAAAGAAAGATCTTAATCATGCTCTTGTTGTATCTCGTGTGCTCAATTCCGAGAAGGCTAAACTTGGGGTTGACCATGATAGAGTCAAGGAGGAGTTTGAGATACTTGAAAAGGCTAACAAGGCCTTGAAGGGTGCTCATTCTAGCCTCAAGGAGTCTCATGATCAACTCCAAGTGAATCTAACCAAGGAGAAAGCCACTTTTCCTCATATGGTCATAATTGATAATGCAAATGCTACTAACCCGTGTTGTGAGCATGTGCATCTTGTGGAGGAGAATGCCAAGTTGAAGGAGCAACTTGAGAAAGGCCGTGTGTCTTGCATACAAGGTGAGAAGAACCTCAATGATCTTTTGAGCAATCAAAAGGAAGTTGTGGGCAAGGAGGGAATTGGGTTTGCACCCAAGTCCAAGAACAAGAAGAAGAATGACAAGGCCAAACAACCTCTTCCTCTCAAGCAAACTTTTGTGAAGGAGGGAGAGGGTGCTTCTAAGGATAAGAAGAACAATGTGAAGGGTGGTGGTGTCAAGAAGGGCATTGCCACTTCTTCCAACAAAGCCGCGACTTTAACCCTTCTTATGTGCTATGCCGTGCTAGTGATGGGCATGCGTATGCAAAATTTGTTGGTTCTCCTCATGAGTACATCGAATGGTCTATTTGGGTTCCTAAGACCCTTGTTACTAATATCAAATGACCCATTACTAAATGGGTACCTAAAACCAAGCACTGATCTCTTGTAGGTGTTTGCTTCTGGTGGGGGATCATGGTTGCTCGATAGTGGAGCCACAAATTATATGACCGGAAGCAAGGACTTGGTGGTGGACATGCACAAGGTCTCATCTATGCCCACCAATGTTGAGTGGGGTGATGCCTCATCTTCTAAGGTATTGGGTCTTGGCAAGGTTGTCATTTCTCATGATCTCACGATCGAGAAAGTCATGCTTGTTGAGTCCCTTGCATACAATTTACTTTACGTTCGTCAACTTGCAATCATGGGCTTTGCCACATTCTTTGATATTGATACCGTGGCCCTCTTGTGGAGAAAGACTCTTAAAGTAGCATTTGTTGGGCATGTCAAGAACGGTCTTTATGTTATTAACTTTTCGGAGCGACCCACTAAGACCGTGATACGTCTCCAATGTATCTATAATTTATGAAGTATTCATGCTAATATATTATCATTTTATAGCAACTTTATATCATTTTTTGGGACTAACCTATTGACCCAGTGCCCAGTGCCAGTTGCTGTTTTTTGCTTGTTTTTTACATCGCAGGAAATCAATATCAAATGGAGTCCAAACACCGCATAACTTTTTGGAGATTTTTTCCGGACCAGAAGGAACCCAATGGGCCTGAGCTGCACACCAGGGCACGCCAGGGCCCCCTGGCGCGCCCAGGTGGGTTGTGCCCACCTCGGTGGCCTCCCGCACCCCCTCTTTGCACTATAAATCCCCAAATATTCCGAAACCCTTCGGGGTTAACCTAGATCAGAAGTTCCACCGCCACAAGGCTTCTGTATCCACGAGATCCAATCTAGACCCCGTTCCGGCACCCTGCCGGAGGGGGGAATCATCTCCGGTGGCCATCTTCATCATCCCGGCGGCCACCATGATGAGGAGGGAGTAGTCCATCCTCAGGGCTGAGGGTTTTTACCAGTAGCTATGTGTTTGATCTGTCTCTCTCTCATGATCTATATCATGGGCTTTGTTAATATAGTCGGATCATATGATGTTTCTCCCCTCTATACTCTTGTTATGATTAATTGAATCTTCACCCTTCAAAGTTTTGTCTTGTCGGATTGAATATTCATAGATGAGAACACATGATATATGTCTTGCAATATGAATACTTGAGGTGACAATGAGGTATCTTATTGATTCACTTGATATGTGTTATGGCATTCAACACGCGGATTCCCGCGGTGATGTTGGGGTAATCTTTGCATAGGGGTTGATGCACGTTTTTCTCCGACGAAAGCTTTGCACTACTAGGGAAAACCCTAGCCGTAGCGCTGGTTTTGTGCTCACTAGTAGCACGGGTAGGTGCGCTACTAATAAGGCGCTACAGCTATTGCTTAGCAGTAACGCATGCCCGCACGCACTACTGCTAGGACAAATAGCTGCAGCGTTTGTTCACTCCCACGCTACTGCTAACGTAACTACTTGCAGCGTGTTTTCTGTCCATCGCTACTAGTATTCTTTTTTTATTTTTTATTTTTAGTGTATTTATGCGCCATCATACAAATATTGGTACAATACCAGTTATGAGGTTTACACCATTATGTCCATAACAGTGTGTCAAATGAAGGTGGATTAGGTTCAATTGGATGCAATATGTGGTGCATGTCAAAAATATACTACTAATCCAAACTTGATCTAGTTTGGACTAGTAGTACTTTTGATGTGCACCACATGTTGCCTCCACTTGAATCTAATCCGCCAACACAAGCTATTTAATCATCATCATAGTCATTACCATCAACAGTATTTATTTAATCACCACTAACACTAGCTAATAATAATAATCATAGTCATTACCACCAACACTAGCTATTTTATCATCATAGTAATAGTGTAGCACATCATCATCCTCAAACTCATTTCTAGCTAGCTAATCACTCCTGCTGCTCTCTCTTAGGTAAAATAACATAAAACATGTATAGCTCTCCTCCTTGATCAAGTTGGAGCATGCAGATGAACCTGTCTCCTAATCGCGGGTAGCGCATCTGTTTGCTGCCCCCTAGTACTTCTCTGCGCTCCCCATCACATATTTGGTCCAGTCTTGCACTATTAAGCATCCGTCGCTAATCTTGAATGCACTAAAGTAATTTGTAGGATATCTTGGCCGTAAGCTGATAATACTCATGGTACCTTTAGTCTCGATCCCATAAGGCACAACATTCATCGGGAGTCCCTGTTGAAGAACATCGTATGGTAACATACTTAGCAATGAAGTTTAGCTTCAAAAATAATGTATGGAAAAGATGCACTGAGGACAAATAGTAAAAATCTTACCATCCTTCCTAAATAGATGTGACTGTAGTTCATTACGAACACTATTGGTCGCACATTTTCAGTACCAACATTTCTAAATGCAGGAAGAAAATTTGTCTTGACAGTATCAAGATCCTCAAGCCATGAAACATAATGACTGAGCTCCTCGCAGTTGAGTTCAGCCCCAGGACAGTATACTGTCCTGTCTACCAAGCGCTGGACATGTTTGCTTGCACCGAAATAAGCTGACAATACAAATTAGGTGTCAACTATTTTTGAATAAACAATATCAAAGACATAAATATGGTTGAGAAACTTACATAATGCTATAACTGGAGGCGTCTGCACATCGACCCAGATGTCGGTATTACCTTCAATATCATATTCCGGACGAATATCAAAGGTGATAACCATATCAGGCTCAAATGCATAAGTCTTGCATAGTGCTCGCCATGTTTTGCATCCAAAATAGGTGTAGTCGTCTGAATTGTATAATTTTGCATGGAAAATATAACCATGCTCGATCTTCAAGTAAACTTTCTTTTCCTCCGTAGTATGACTGAAACCTATCTTATCCAATACAAAAACTCTTGCATGGCAGGGGATATGCTAGTAGAATAGTAAAAAAATATAAGTTGAAGCAAATGAAGCAGATGTCATGCTTAATTACGAAAAAAAGACTTGTCGTTGTGACTTACTGTATCCACTTCGAAGTTCTCGTCCAGCTTGATGTTGAAGCGCCTATCATCATCTAGGAAGATTCCGTCGCACAGGCCGCGCTCGTCTTCACAGTATTTGCAAATACCGAAATCCTTTTCGTCGTCAGACATTTCCTATGTTCATAGTTAAAACATTAATTGAAAATCAATCAAAGACAATTACCAGGATACTCAACACACAAATCCGGGGCACTCGATATTTCCTACATATTCTGGCACAAGTCATGCCAAAATTTACGGAAAAATCCGGCATGACCTTTGCTAAAATAGGACATATCGAGCGCCTGAAATTTGCCGGAACAGAAATGAATCAACACTCCGGCAAAACATAGGCCACTCGGAGGTGTAACCTGCAAACATGACCGGCCACTTGGATATTGAGCAACACAAGATATACATTTCAAAATATCTTATATGACTCAAATTAGCATGCATTCAATAAGCAAAAGTAAATCATCTCATGCGTCCGTACATCGTCGAATATTATCACTAATACATCACGAATAGTGTCATACATATAACATCGTTAACACAACTAAAACCCTAGCACACGACGGGTATCGGTGCGGGCGGTGGACACCCATAGAGAAGGAACCATCACGGGATCATAGCTCTAGTGAGATCCCCGGAGAACCTGCCAGGTATTGGAGAACGACCTGTGCTCCAACGCAAACAAGTAGCAACGGACGTGCGCGTCCTCCTCACTGACACGGTGACGCACCACCTCCATGGAGTCCTCGAGCCTCTGGACCGTCACTGGCCCATGCGACCGCCACTAAAGAAGGTTCGGGTCAACAACAGGCTGGCTCCTCACCAACCTGCGCCCCCCGGTAGGTAGCGCCTCCCAGTACCACCCCGGTGGAGCCCAGTCCCGGACATGGCCGATCTGGTCAAGCAGGTGTCGTCCTCCGCCGACTCGACGATGAGGATGCGGGATATGCATCGTCCACGTCGAGGCGGGAAAAATTGCTTTAACTAAAAAATAGCAACAAGTTCTTACTAACTAGTTCTATTAATTCAACTAGTTCTTACTAAAAATAAACTTACTATAAATAAAAATATTCTAGTACCTAATTAGTACCTAGTTCTTACTAACTAATTAGTACCTAGGAACTACTGCCCTAATTACCATCTAATTTGATGAACTTATAGGGGTTGAAAGTGGTAGCGGATATTCCAATTATACAACTATAAAGTGAAATAAGTGGTCAAATTTTACTCATTTTATGACTCATCTTAGAAATTTGATTCGTTTTCACCCTTACATGAACCCTAACTCATTTGAGCCGCATCCGCATCCGATTTGTTTCCACTCTTACATGAACCCTAACTAATTTGATGCAACTAAAATATAAAGAAACCCTAGGCAGAGTAAGGGGAGAGGGAGGAGTGGGAATGCTCACCTCGGGTGCCTGCGACGAGGGAGGGGCAGGGCGGCGTCGAGGTCAGGGTCGGGGCTCGGGCGCGCGGTGGATGGCAGCGTCGAGGTCGGGGTCGGGGGCGGCGTCCGGGGCGGCGTTGAGGTCGGGGGAGGGGGCGGCGTTGAATCTGGGGTCAGGGCGGCGTAGAGGGTGTGCGAAGAGCGCGCGGCGGTCGACGGGCGACAGCGGCTGCGAGAGTGGAGAGAGTTGGATTTGGGGGAAGTGGCCGCGTGGGGACGGACGAACCCCGTGGTTAAGTCAGAAGTAGCAGTAGCGCGTTCTAGGAAAAGCGCTGCTGCTACCTTAGCTACAGCGCGTTCTGGGATACACGCTACTGCTACTCCTTTCTCTTTCCCCCCCTTTTTCATTTAGTTTTCTTCACATTTTATTTTTTTTCCTTTCACCTTATTCTATTTCTTTCATTTTCAATAACCTTTCTATTTTCTTTCCATTTAATTTTATAACCTTTAGCAGTAGCCAGTTTATATTAAAACGCGCTGCTACAAATAAAGTAGCGGTAGCGCGGTTCGTTATAGGTCGCTACTACTATGTGTAGCCTATCGGCTAAGCCGTGGGAATTTTAGTAGTAACGTGTTTACAGCCAGACGCGCTACTGCTAGAACTTTATCTGCAGGGCGGTTTCCTTAGGCGCGCTACTGCTACTTAGCACCAGCGTGCTTTTTTGACCCTCGCTACTGCTAAAGTTCTGTGTATAAGGTTTTCCCTAGTAGTGTTGGGATCTCTTTATAGTTCTTTGTGTGGATTGAGTATTATGAATATAAATTTGCTTTGGTTTTATTCTAGTACAAACTCTAGGATAGATCAAATGGAAAAAATAGCTTTGTGTTATTTTAGTACGAACTCTTGAATAGATCGAACAAAAAGAATAGCTTTGAGGTGGTTTTGTGACCTACAAACAATTCCTATCTTTTGTTCTCCGCTAATAGGAACTCGGGAGTGATTATTTATTGCACTTTGAGGGATAATCATATGATCCAACTATGTTAGCATTGTTAAGAGGTTGCACTAGCGAAAGTACGGACCCTAGGCCTCATTTTAAGCATTGCAACACCGTTTTTGTGCCCGTTTACTATTTTCTACCTCGCTGTTTTTATTTATTCAGATTATAAAAATATATTTCTACCATCCATATTACACTTTTATCACCATCTCTTCGCCGAACTAGTGCACCTATACAATTTGCCATTGTATTGGGTATGTTGGGGACACAAGAGATTTCTTGTATTTGGTTGCAGGGTCGTTTGAGAGAGACCATCTTCATCCTACACCTCTCACGGGTTGATAAACCTTAGGTCATCCACTTGAGGGAAAATTGCTACTCTCCTACAAAACTCTGCGCTTGGAGGCCCAACACGTGTCTACAAGAATAGAGCTGCCTAGTAGACATCAAGCTCTTTTCTAGCGACGTTGCCGGGGAGGTGAGTGCATGAAGGTATATCTTTAGATTTTGCAATTGAACCTTTTAGTTTCTTGTTTTATCACTAGTTTGGTTTATAAAAGAAAACTAAAAATGGAATTGAGCTTGCATCATATTATTGATCATCTTTATAATATCTTTCTTGAAAATGATGGATCGAAAAATTGTGCTCAATTGTTAGAAGAAGAAGCCAATAAAATGTTTGGCACAAAATATTTGAATGATGAGCATGATTGCAATGTTGTTGGCATGGACTCTTTGAATATCCATGATGCTAATGATATGCAAAGCCACAAGCTTGGGGATGCTATGTTTGATGAAGATGATGTTTTTAGTCCCCCAAGATTTGATGTGCAAATTTTTTATAATTATTTCATGTCTCCTATTTATGATGATTATAGTGATGAAAGTGGATTTGGAGAGGTCATGAATTTATTTAGTGATGAATCCACCATTTTGGATGAGGCTTCAATTGACTATGATAACAAAGTTCCTATCTATGATGATTATGGTGATGACATGTATGCTATAAATAATAATTATAACCATGAAACATGTCATCGTGATTTTAATTTTCACTCTCATGATAGTTATTTTGTTGAGTTTTCTCCCACTACTATTGATGAGAAGAAATTTGCATTTGTGGAGAGTAATAAGTTTTCTATGCTTATGTGTCATGAAAAGAATGCTTTATGTGATGGTTATATTGTTGAATTTCTTCATGATGCTACTAAAAATCAATATGAGAGAGGAACATATGCTTTTACATATCTCAATAATATCAAGTTTCCTCTCTGTGTGTTGAAAGTTTTGAAGTTATGCATGTTTTGCCTTCCTATGCTAGTTGATTCTTGTTCCCATGAATTATTTGCTCACAAAATCCCTATGCATAGGAAGTGGGTAGGCTTAAATGTGCTTTCCATGTGATTCATGATGCTCTTTTTCATGTTTCAATTCTTATCTTTTATGCGAGCATCATTGAAATCATCATGCCTAGCTTAAAAGGCATTAAAGAAAAGCGCTTGTTGGGAGACAACCCAACACTTTTACCTACTCTTTTTTGTGTGTTCACATGATTATGCTACTGTAGTAATCATGTTTTATTTCTTTTGTTTCAATAAAGTGCCAAGTAAAGCCTTTGGGATCATGTTGGGTGATAGTTGATTTGATCTTGCTGAAAAATAGAAACTTTTGCGCTCACGAAAATAACTCTAATTTTTAACAGAAGAGTGATTTTTGAGTTGATTCTTTTTGCATAAGATTAATATACAAGTTTCTCACGTGTTCCAATTTTTTCCATAATTTTTGGAGTAGTATAAGTATGGTTTGAGTACAGATTGCTATAGACTGTTCTGTTTTTGACAGATTCTATTTTCAATGCATAGTTTGCTTGTTTCCTTGTTTCTATGGCTTATATTGCTCAATATAAATTGTGGAAATGATATGCTACAGTAGGAATTGTGTGGAAATAATTATGAATCTTGTATTTGACAGTACCAAAAGTGAAATTGTTTGCTCTTTATCATACTAACCTATCTCACAAGGTTCTGTTAAGTTTTGTGTGATTGAAGTTTTCAAGTTTTGGTGAGATGACGATATGAGGAGAATAAGGAGTGACAAGACCCTAAGATTGGGATGCCCAAGGAACCCCCAAGGTAATATTCAAGGAAGATCCAAGCAACTAAGCTTGGGGATGCCCCGGATGGCATCCCCTCTTTCGTCTCCAACATTATCGGTAACCTCACTTGGAGCTATGTTTTCATTCGTCACATGCTATGTGTTTTGCTTGGAGCGTAAATTTATTTTGTTTGGATTTGCTTGATGTTATTTAGAATAATGTTTTGCATCTTTTATTTCAATAAGAGTGGCATTGATAGCCTTTACTATGCTTATTTTACAAGTCTACATGTTGCTGTTTGGAAACAGAAAGTTTATCTATGTTGAAAACATTACCTAGAAAAGTCAGGATATGATAAATTGTTGAAACTTTTTGCAAAATAAGATCTGATAAATTTTCTACACTTTAGTATTTCTCTCATAATTTTTGGAGTTAGGTAAGTATGATGAGTCTTGCATTCTTTACAGACTGTACTGTTTTGGCAGATTGCTGTTATGTTTGCATTGTTTGCATATGTTTGCTTGTTTAATGATTCTATTTGAGGATAAGAGTATTAAATATGCAGAGGAATTTAGTATTCAATGTTGAATAATAATTTTAGTGATTTTCTATAGTAGATAATGGTAAGGTTTTGCACCGATTTATACTAACTTATCTCACGAGTTCTTGTTGAGTTTTGTGTGGATGAAGTTTTTGAGATTTAGGGAAACCGTGATATAAGAGGAATTAAGGAGACAAAAAAGATCAATCTTGGGGATGCTCAAGGCATCCCAAGCTAATATTTCAATAAGTCTCAAGCATCTAAGCTTGGGGATGCCCCGATAGGCATCCCACCTTTCTTCTTTGACAATTATCGGTTAGTATCGGTTGAGCCTAAGTTTTTGCTTCTTCACATGAGTTGTGCTAATCTTGAAATGTCATTTTATTTTCATTTTGCTTGCTGTTTTAATAAAATAATTAGACCTGAAAGTTTTAAATAAAATAGAGTCCTCAAATAGTTGCCAGGGAGGCTAAGTAAGCGACATTCACATCCCGTCAGCGAAGCTCTTCTCTATGAAATTGCTCTAGTGCTTCACTTATATCTTTTTGAGCATGGTGTGCTTTAGTATTTTTGAAGAAATTCTCTCTTGCTTCACTTAAATTAATTTGAGAGAAAGAAATATTATGCTCATGATCTTCACTTATATCTTTTTGGAGTAGCTTGTCATTTATTCTTATACTCCACTTATATCCTATGAGTAAATTGTTGAATAAATTGAATGTCATGAAGTTGAAATTATATCATGCCTAGTGGTAGCTTCACATTGTGTTTAGAAAGTGAAATATTTTGAGGCTTGACAATCACAATATTGGTCTTACAAGTAATTCACAAATAATTAGTATAAGGAAGAGAACTTTCACATATAAATACACTATCCTAGAAATCTTTTGTGATTGTGAGCCCCCATCAAAATATTATATGCCAAAATTGTTGACGTTGGACAAGGAAGACAATGTAATGGTTTATGTTTGTTCATATTCACATAGAAGTTATATTGTCATAGATCCTTCAAGATGTGGTGCTTGCCCCCCATCTTTGCTAGCCAAAAATTCCGCACCAAGTAGAGATACTACTTGTGCATCCAAAAACCCTTAAACCCAAATCTTATTTTCAAGAGTCCACTATACCTACCTAAGGATTGAGCAAGATCCTTCAAGTAAGTTGTCATCGGTGCAATAAGGTAATAAAAATTGCTTCTTAAAGTGTTAGATCATTTAGTGTAAGAGAAAATTGAGTGTTGTACGAACTTGTGATGGCAAAGCAATAAAAGCGACAGACTGCATAATAAAGGTTGCTATCATAAGGGGCAATATAACGTGACGTTCTTTTGCACTAAGTGGTTGAGCATACAAAAAAATAAGCGCATGGCAACCTCTGCTTCCCTCTGCGAAGGGCCTATCCTTTACTTTTATGTATTTACTTTTATGCAAAGAGTCAAAGTTTTTCTCTCTATTCCTTTTTATTTTTCTCCTTTGGCAAGCATCACGTGGCGAGGAAAGATCTAGGCACATATGTCTAGTTGAATATGGGTAGCATGAGTTATTATTGTTGACATCACCCAAAGGTGAATACGTTGGGAGGCGAAAGTATAAGCCCCTATCTTTCTATGTGTCTGGTTGAAACGTTTTTCTCATGTGTATGCGGTGAGTGTTAGCAATCATAGAAGACTATAAGATGGTTGAGTATGTGGAGCTCCTACTTAGACTCTGTTGAATAAGTTGAATTGCAATTGCTTGGTGACTAAGAACATAGGTTGTTGAGTTTCAAGATAGTTCATTGTTTGAACCTTAACATGTGAATTGGTTGCTACTATAACCTGAGAAGTTTTATAAGAAAGAATTGTTGTTATGATGCTAGGAGAAGTGATTGAAATTGTCATTGATCAAACTTGTGCACTTTGCTAGCATTCACACTTCATAAATTATTTCTTTTATCATTTACCTTCTCGAGGATGAGTAGGAATTAAGCTTGGGGATGCTGATACTCTCCAACGTATGTATAATTTATAAAGTATTTTCATGCCAATACATTATCATTCTTGGGTGTTTTACAATCATTTGTAGCAACTTTATATCATTTTTTGGGACTAACCTATTGACCCAGTGCCTAGTGCGTGCCCAGTGCCAGTTGCTGTTTTTTGCTTGTTTTTTACATCATAGGAAATCAATATAAAATGGAGTCCAAACACCGCGTAACTTTTTGGAGATTTTTTCTGGACTAGAAGGAACCCAATGGGCCTGAGCTTCACCTGGGGGGGGGGGGGTGCCCCGAGGGGGGCACAACCCACCAGGGCGCGCCAGGGCCCCTTGGCGCCACCAAGGTGGGTTGCCCACCTCGGTGGCCTCCTGCACCCCCTCTTTGCACTATAAATTCCCAAATATAACGAAACCCTTCGGGGTTAACCTAGATCAGAAGCTCCGCCGCCGCAAGGCCTCTGTATCCACGAGATCCAATCTAGACCCCATTCCGGCACCCTGCCGGAGGGGGAATCATCTCCGGTGGCCATATTCATCATCCCAGCGGCCACCACGATGAGGAGGGAGTAGTCCACCAGTAGCTATGTGTTTGATCTCTCTCTCTCTCTCTCTCTCGTGATTTATATCATGGGCTTTGTTTATAGTCGGATCATATGATGTTTCTCCCCTCTATACTCTTGTTATGATGTATTGAATCTTCACCCTTCAAAGTTTTGTCTTGTTGGATTGAATATTCAGAAATGAGAACACATGATATATGTCTTGCAATATGAATACTTGAGGTGACAATGAGGTATCTTATTGATTCACTTGATATGTGTTATGGCATTCAACTCGCATATTCCCGTGGTGATATTGGGGTAATCTATGCATAGGGGTTGATGCATGTTTTTCTCTGACGTCAACTTTGGGTCTCTTTTTAGTTATTTGTGTTGATTGAGTATTATGAATATGAATTTTCTTTGGTGTTATTCTAGTACAAACTCTAGGATAGATCGAATGGAAAAAAATAGCTTTGTGTTATTTTAGTACGAACTCTTGAATAGATTGAACGGAAATAATAGCTTTGAGGTGATTTCGTGACGTACAAACAATTCCTATCTTTTGTTCTCCGCTAATAGGAACTCAGGAGTGATTCTTTATTGCACTTTGAGTGATAATCATATGATCCAACTATGTTAGCATTGTTGAGAGGTTGCACTAGTGAAAGTACGGACCCTAGGCCTCATTTTTAAGCATTGCAACACCATTTTTGTGCCTGTTTACTATTTGCTACCTTGCTGTTTTTATTTATTCAAATTATAAAAATATATTTCTACCATCCATATTACACTTTTATCACCATCTCTTTGCCGAACTAGTGCACCTATACAATTTGCCATTGTATTGGGTGTGTTGGGGACACAAGAGATTTCTTCTATTTGGTTGCAGGGTCATTTGAGAGAGACCATCTTCATCCTACACCTCTCATGTATTGATAAACCTTAGGTCATCCACTTGAGGGAAATTGCTACTGTCCTATAAAACTCTGCGCTTGGAGGCCCAACATGTGTCTACAAGAATAAAGTTGCATAGTAGACATCATATCGTGACATGCCTAATGGCTAAAGTTGACGTGGCATGGCTTTGGTATCGCCATTTATCCAATGTCAATATGAGATATTTGCAAAGTCTTCTCAAGGGGGACCATGTCCGTGGACTAACAAATGTTAGTTTTTCCAAAGATCGTGCTTGCAGTGCTTGTATCGAAGTAAAGCTACATGGGAAGGCTCACCCTCCCACGACTATCATCTACTCGAAGAGACCCTTGGAGCTCCTTCACTTTGATCTCTTTGGGCCTCCATCGTTTGATAGTCTTGGGGGTAGGAAGTATTGCTTGGTGATTGTGGATGATTATTCAAGATACACTTGGGTATATTTCTTCAAGAGAAAGAGTGAGACTCAACAAACCGTCATCGACTTTGCAAATGAAGCTCAACGTCAACACAATGCAAAGATCTTGAAAATAAGAAGTGACAATGGCACCGATTTCAAGAACTATACCTTGGATGAGTTTCTTAGTGATGAGGGGATCAAGCATCAATATTCCGCACCTTACACCCCTCAACAAAATGGTGTAGCAGAGAGGAAGAACCGGACGTTGATGGACGCGGCAAGGACCATGATGGCGGAGTTCAAGTCTCCCTACAACTTTTGGGCCGAAGCCATCAACACCGCTTGCCATGCATCCAGTCGGATCTATCTCCTCAAGGGCTTGAACAAGACTCCATATGAGATACTTACCGGTAACAAGCCCAACCTCAAGTACTTCCGGGTGTTCGGTTGGAAGTGTTTCATTCTCAAGAAAGGTGTTTGTTTGTCTAAATTTGAGGCTAGAGCTCATGAGGGCATATTTGTTGGTCATGCTACAAACTCTCATGCTTACTGTGTCCATAATAAGTCCACGAGACTCATTGAGGAGACGTGTAATGTGGAGTTTTACAAGAATAATGGCTTGCAAGTGGAGCAAAGTGGTACTTGTGATGTAGGTGATGAAATTCCTCCCCAAGCCATAAGAAGAATGGGTGTTGGTAATATCCTACCCATTGAGGAACCCCTTGTGGCTAAAGGAGAAGGACAATGCTCCACTCAAGTGGAGCCATCACCAACTCAAGACCCACACGCTTCCGTAGAACAAAGTGAAGACCCTCAACCAAGTGAACAAGATCAAGGTCAAGAGCAACCTCAAGATGGTGGTGAACCACCAAGTGATGCCCAAGGTCAAGTTCTCCCTCCTGAGCAAGTTCAAGATCAAGAGCAAGCTCAAGATCAAGAACAAGCTCAAGACGACGCTCAAGATGATCAAGCTACCACTCCTCAACTCACTCCTGAGGAGGAATTGGAGCGTCGTGCCGCTAAGATTGCATCCAAGCTCACAACCAAAGATCATCTCATGATGAATGTGCTTGGAAGCTTAAGAAAGTGGGTAAGCAATCATAGACAATTAGCAAAATATTGTGAACATCACGCATTTGTTTCTTGTGTTGAACCCCAAAAGGTCTATGAGGCGCTCGAGGATCCGGATTGGCTCAATGCCATGCATGAAGAACTCAACAACTTCGAGCACAACAACGTGTGGAGATTCGTGCCAAGGCCAACGGGGAACCATAATGTCATTGGAACCAAGTGGATATTCAAGAACAAGCAAGATTCTCATGGAATTATCATTCACAACAAGGCTCGTTTAGTAGCACAAGGCTACTCCCAAGTCGAGGGTATCGACTACGGTAAAACCTTTGCGCCCGTTGCTCGCCTTGAATCTATTCATTTGTTGATTTCTTATGCTTCTCATCATAACTTCAAGTTGCAACAAATGGATGTAAAGAGTGCTTTTCTTAATGGTCCTATTAATGAGTTGGTGTATGTCAAACAACCCCCGGGGTTCAAGGATCCCTATTTCCCCGATCATGTGTACCAACTCGATAAGGCACTCTATGGCCTTAAACAAGCCCCCTGTGTGTGGTATGAGCACCTTACTGAGTCGTTGCAAGATCGTGGGTTTGAAATTGGGAAAATCGACCCCACTCTTTTTACTAAGAAGGTCAAAGGCACTACAAAAAAAGACACATCCGTGACATTTTGGGCCGAACAATTTTTTTCTGTCATACATATGACACTTCTATGACGATAATTGTGACAAAACCCGGTATCATCATAGATGTGGTGGGCTCCTATTTCTATGACAAAAAATCATGACAGAAAATGGGCTTTTCGTCCTGGGCGGGCCGGAGACGCAGCTGCATGACATTCTTTGGGCCGTCCATGACGGAAAAAACCATGGTAGAAGCGAGGGGGAGGAAAATTTCGGGGAGTTGCCGGTTATGGTGGGAGACCTATATGCGTTTCCCTCGTACAGGTATACGCGTGTGTGCGAGGCGTTGGCTCTAACTGAACCCGAGCGAGGTGTTGGGCTCTAACTGAACCCGAGCGATTGCACTGCAGGCTACACGTTACTGAACCCGAGCGATCGATCGATGGCTGTTAACTGAACCCGATGGAGCGATTCCTTCGCTACTGCTGCTAACTGAAGTCGATCAATGCTGCCTCTGGGATGAACAGTGAG